>NW_015506257.1:10616-11015 GCF_001515645.1 Sinocyclocheilus grahami | reverse complement strand
ACCACTGAGGTACAACACGTTTTTTTCTGATACTGTAGGTTTACTACACTATTAATTCCAGATGTGGAAACTCTATAGGACCAAATTGAATCCGTTTTGTTGAATTTAAATTTGACGAGTCTGTGGAGATGCTGGAGATTGAACCCCAGACCTCATACATGCAAAGCATGCACGTTACCACTGAGCCACATCCCCAGGTGGAAAGACCTCTTCTACCACTGATGAACAACACGTTTTTTCTACTACTGTAGGTGTACCAATGCTATTAATTCCAGATGTGGAAACTCAACACGACCAAATTCAATCCGTTTTGCTGAAACTAAAATTTACAGCCTGTGGAGATGCTGGGGATTTAACCCAGGTCCTCATACAGGCAAAGCATGCGCTTTTTTTCTAGTT
>NW_015506257.1:10136-10606 GCF_001515645.1 Sinocyclocheilus grahami | reverse complement strand
ATGCGGGTATCGATCCCGCTACCTCTCGCATGCTAAGCAAGCGCTTTTTTTTTTTTTTACAAATGCTATTATTTCCAGATGTGGTAACGCTACAGGACCAAAGTGAAATCGTTTTGCTGAAATTAAGTTTTAAAAGATTGTGGAGATACTGAGGATGAACCCAGGACCTCATACATGCGAAGCATGCGCTCTACCACTGAGCTACATCCCCAGTTGAAAGAACTTAACTACTGAGGTCCAAGAAGTTTTTTCTGCTACTGTAGGTTTACAAATGCTATTATTTCCAGATGTGGTAACGCTACAGGACCAAAGTGAAATCGTTTTGCTGAAATTAAGTTTTAACAGTCTGTGGAGATGCTGGGGGGATTGAACCCAGGACCTCATACATGCGAAGCATGCGCTTTTTTTTTTTTTTAAGCATGAACTTTTTTTATTACACAAATTTCATTACATTCACATCCTTACATTTG
>NW_015506257.1:8303-9169 GCF_001515645.1 Sinocyclocheilus grahami | reverse complement strand
AGCGCCCTCCAGACAGACTCAAACATGCGCTCTACCACTGAGCTATATCCCCAGGTGAAAGGGCTTTACTACTGTGGTACAAGAAGTTTTTTCTGCTACCGTAGGTTTACAAATGCTATTAACTCCAGATGTGGTAACGCTTCAGGACCAAATTGAAACCGTTTTGCTGAAATTAAATTTTAGCTGTCTGTGGAGATGCTTGGGATTGAACCCAGGTCCTCATACAGGCAAATCATGCGCTTTTTTTCCCTGCTTCTGCAGGATTACAAATGCTTTTAATTCCAGATGTGGTAACTCAACAGCTGAAATGAAATTTTAACAATCTGTGGAGATGCTGGAGATTGAACCCAGGACCTCACACATGCAAAGCATGCGCTTTACCGCTGAGCTATATCCCCAGTGGAAAGAACTGAACTAATGAGCTACAATAAGTTTTTTCTGCTTCTGTAGGATTACAAATGCTTTTAATTCAAGATGTGGTAACGCTAAAGGACCAAATTGAAACCGTTTTGCTGAATTAAATTTTTTAAAGTTTGTGGAGATGCTGGGGATTGAACCCAGGACCTCATACATGCAAAGCATGCGCTCTACCACTGAGCTACATCCCCAGTTGAAAAAGCTTAACTACTTAGGTACAAAAAGTTGTTTCTTCTACTGTAGGTTTACAAATGCTGTTAATTCCAGATGTGGTAATGCTACAGGACCAAAGTGAAACCGTTTTGCTGAAATTAAATTTTAAAAGTCTGTGGAGATGCTGGGGGTTGAATGCAGGACCTTTTCACTGTGCTACATTTCACTGAACTTTCACTGTGCTACATTCCCAGTTGGAAGGATGTTTTCTACCACTGATGTACATCAAGTTTTTT
>NW_015506257.1:7694-8250 GCF_001515645.1 Sinocyclocheilus grahami | reverse complement strand
GTTTTGCTGAAATTAAGTTTTAACAGTCTGTGGAGATGCTGGGGATTGAAGCCAGGACCTCATATATGCAAAGCATGGGCTCTACCACTGAGCTGCATCCCCAATTGAAAGACCTCGTCTACCACTGAGGTACAATAAGTTCTTTCTGCTTCTGTAGGATTACAAATGCTTTTAATTCCAGATGTGGTAACGCTACAGGAACAAATTGAAACCGTTTTGCTGATTTTAATTTTCTAAAGTTTGTGGAGATTTTGGGGATTGAACCCAGGACCTCATACACGCAAAGCATGCGCCTTTTTTCCCCAAGTTTTTTCTGCTTCTGTTGGATTACAAATGCTTTTAATTCAAGATGTGGTAACGCTAAAGGACCAAATTGAAACCGTTTTGCTGAATTAAATTTTGTGGAGATGCTGGGGATTGAACCCAGGACCTCATACATGCAAAGCATGCGCTCTACCACTGAGCTACATCCCCAGTTGAAAAAGCTTAACTACTTAGGTACAAAAAGCTTTTTCTGCTACTGTAGGTTTACAAATGCTGTTAATTCCAGATGTGG
>NW_015506257.1:4897-7431 GCF_001515645.1 Sinocyclocheilus grahami | reverse complement strand
GATGTGGTAACGCTACAGGAACAAACTGAAACCGTTTTGCTGAATTTAATTTTCTAAAGTTTGTGGAGATGCTGGGTATTGAACCCAGGACCTCATACATGCGAAGCATGCGCTTTTTTATTTTTTATTATTACACAAATTTCATACATTCACATCCTTACATTTGAATTATATTCACAAAACAAAAAATAACAAAACAAAACAAAAAAGTTTGAACATTTCAAGCAAAATTAGATTAAAACCAGACCATGTTTTTACAATGTATGGGTTATTTTCTACAATATATTTGTTAAATACATCCATTTGTGTATTCATATTAAAATAATCATACATGTCCTCTATCACTGCAGTCAAATACTGTTTAAATAGCTACACAATAACAGTTCTTTTTTCTTCAATTTAATTATATTCCGTCGTCTCCAAATCGTTTATTTTGCTACTGTTAACCATAAATTTAAAGCATAAACATTTTTTGCTTTTCCATTAAAGCCAAATAAAAACAATGTTTCCCATTCCTCTAACCAATCATTCTGATCACTTAAAAAATCCCCCACAATTTTCCTTAACATCTTCATAAAATGTTCAAATTTTTTATATTTTAAAAACAAATGTAACACTCCTTTGTCTTTTTCCATACATAATTTACATTTTGCATCTTTTGCCTTTCCCATTTTTGCCAATTTCATTTCAGTAATTAAAACATTGTGTCTCAACAAGAAATCTAAATTATCCAATATGGGACTTTTAAATTTCCATCTTAAATTTTCCCAAATCTTTGTTACATCTAAATCACAAAAAAACCTTTCCCAAAAATCAATTGCTTTTGGTCTTAAAAATACAAGATCACATATACAAATATAAAACATTTTAAGAACACAGCCATTGAAAGGAATCTGTTCATCATTTCTTTTAAAAAATATATCAGGTTTCTCATTTCCTCTTTCTTTATCTTCAATGCTTTTAATCCATTGTAGTGGCTCAGCTTCTTTTAATTGTATGTATTGTTCCTTAATCAACTGTCTGTTTTCTATATCTTCATTCTCCTCTAATGTGTCTATAATTGCCTGTATAGGTAAAAATCCTGGTTTTACCTCATATAAAATGTATTTTACTTGTCTTAGTCATGCATAATACCAATTCTTATAAAAAAAATATATTTCTATTTCTTGTAATTAATTTGTTTAAGAAAAGGGGCTGTTTCAATAGTTGATCTCTTCCTTTAAACTCCACATAAACATTCTCTTTAAAAACTTTCCATGCTCTTAAGACTTCTTTATAAAATTCAGGTATCTTCTCAAGCATATTATCTTTAAAATTCATCCACAAAAAATCATCCCCCATTTCCCCACACTTATTTATAAAGAAACTCATTATTTTTTTCCATACCATATCATCATTATTCAAAAACTTTTTTATCGTCTTTATTCTCATACTCTTCATTCTTACCATTGGATCTATGAGTCTCAAACCTCCCTTTTCTACCTCCCCAATTATTGTGGCATATGCTATTTTTGCAGGCTTATCATCCCATAAAAACTTTAACATATATGTTTTTATTCTTTTGTACGCCCATGCTGGCAAACTAACCACACTTAAAATATACCACATCTTAGACAGAAATAAGGAATTTAAAACCAATACTTTCCCAAAATCTCTTTGTTTCCAAAAGTTTAGTCTTTTTTCCATTTGACCTATAACGTCCTCCCAAATCAGGTCTCTTGTTTTCATTTCATCTTTCCCAAATGTAACCCCTAAAATCTTTAATTCATTCCTCTGCTCTTTAAATTCCCATTTTCTTTCTAAAGTATCTACCTTCCCTATCCTCACATATTCAGTCTTTCCTTTATTGACTTTAGCTCCTGTTCCTCCACAATATTTTTCAAATATTAATATTGCTTTTTCAATACTCTTTAAATCCTTTTAAAACAAAGTCGCGTCATCTGCATATTGAAATATTTTTTGCTGCATTTCATAATTTTCCACTGAAATTCCTTTTATCTGTTTTTCTTTCTTTATTGCTATTCCTAACGGTTCAGCAACTAAAGTATAAAGTAATGCCGATAATGGGCATCCCTGCCTTATAGACCTTGAAATCTCTATAGAATCAGTTAAAAACCCATTTACTTTAACACAACTTAAAATGTCAGTATAGAAACATTTCATCCATGTTATAAAATTCCTCCCAAACCCAAATTTTTCAATTAAGTCAAACAAATATTTATGCTCTACTCTGTCGAAAGCTTTTTCCAAATCTATGCTAATTAAATATCCTCCTTCACCTTTTTATACCATACCACATTAGGTCTCTAATATTTGTTACTATGTCTGATATATCTCTATTTAAGACACCATATGCCTGATTTGTTGTTATAATATTTGGAATCACTTTTTTCAGTCTATTTGCCAAGATCTTAGCCAAATCAACGGTCTGTAATTTTTAAGATCTTCTTTATCCTCTTTATTCTTATAGATGATTTTTATTATTTCTTTCATGTGTAGCGAATCAGCTCATGGGGAAATATGAATAATTAACC
>NW_015506257.1:0-3379 GCF_001515645.1 Sinocyclocheilus grahami | reverse complement strand
TATTTTTTTCACTTTAGTCCCCCTGCTCAAAAACTTTTCTTTCCAAAACTTTTTTTCTTTTCTCCCCAGTGTCGCTTACCTCTTCTGGGGTTGTACTGTCCTTTGTTCCATCATTATCCTCTTTATTTTCCATCACATCCTGCTCCACATTGTCCACAGATAGTTGTAGTCCAGTCATCACCTCTTCTTCTCCATCCTGCTCATTCTCACTTGCTTCCTCTTCTTCTTCTCCTTCACTGCTCAGAATATCCTTTGTTAATTCACCTGTTTGTTGTGATGCATTTTCTTCATCAGCCTCCTCCAAATACTCCACTTCATTATGCATCTCCATCTCCATTTCCTCATGTTCCTCTTCATCTGTTTCACATATGCATCTTAGCAATGCCTTTCTGCAGCCTTGGCACCGCGGCGCTGTACAGTCCTGTGCATAATGCCCCTGCTCCAGGCATTCTCTGCACGTTAGTTGAGGGCAGTCTTTCTTTTCATGCTCAGCACTTGAACATATTCTACATATTTTTACTTGCTGATCATGAATGAAAAACTGTGTTCCTTCCTCTGTTTCAAAACTGGTGTTATATGGAAGTGACACCACGTCCTTAGGGAATTTGACTCTTATAAATCTTGTTCCATCTGCCACCGTTGTCCCCGGGTAATACCTCCTTCTCAACGGCAGTATCGGTGTAACTCCCCAGCTTTGCAGTTTTCGTAATACATCCTCGTCATTGATATAATTAGGCAAACGTAAAAAAGAAACCACCCTCTCCGTTGCGCAAAGTTTGCTCACTTTACACATTTGTCCATTTAATAGTAGTCCATTCAATAAATTGTCACAGTCCTCTCCATTGTAAGATCATACTCAAAGTCATTTCCTTAGTCCATATAGTTTACCTTTTCCAGTGCTGGCCTCAATAGTTTTGATTATCATCATAACAGTTAGCTTTTGCGGATTTTCCACAGTCATTGTCAATGTTGTTTCTTTCTTGTATTCTCTTTGATATCTCATTTTGTCTTTTAATCTATTTATCATTTCATTTATCAGATTTTCCTCTTGTCTCTTTTCACCATTTGTATCAGCCTTTTCTTTACCTTGTGTAGTTAGTTGCTGTTCAGTCCATCCTTTCTCCATTTCACCTCCATTTCTCTTCCTTCTCGATACCACAGTTGCCCAAACAAAAACAAAACAAATGAGAAAAAACAAAACAAAAACAAAATGGGGGAGAGCCTTCCTCTCCAACTGCAGCTCAGCACTTCCTTTCCAGCTCTCTAGGGCCCCCCAGACTCTGCCTACAAAGCATGTGCTCTCTACCACTGAGCTACATCCCCAGGTGGAAGGACCTTTTTTCTGCTACTGTAGGTTTACAAAAGCTATTAATTCCAGATGTGGTAACGCTACAGGACCAAAGTGAAACCGTTTCGCTGAAATTAAATTTTAACAGTCTGTGGAGATGCTGGGGATTGAACCCAGGACCTCACACATGCAAAGCATGTGCTCTTCCACTGAGCTACATTCCCAGATGGAAGGAAGTTTTCTACCACTGATGTACAACATGTTTTTCCTACTACTCTAGGTGTACCAATGCTATTAATTCCAGATGGGGTAATGCAAAAAGACCAAATTAAAATGTTTTTGTTGAAATTAAATTTGAACAGAGTCTGGAGATGCTGGGCTTGAACCCAGAACCTCTTACACGCAAAGCATGCACTCTACTAGTGAGCTACATGCTCGTTTGGGAGGACCTTTTCTACCACTGAGGTACAACAAGTTTTTTAAGATACTGTAGGTTTACCAACTCTATTAATTCCATATGTGGACACTCAACAGGACCAAATTGAATCGGTTTTGCTGAAATTAAATTTGACCAGTCTGTGGAGATGCTGGGGATCGATCCAAGGACCTCATACATGCAAAGCATTCACGTTACCACTGAGCTACATCCCCAGGAGGAAGAGCCTTTTCTACCACTGATGAACAACAAGGTTTTTCTACTACTGTAGCTGTAACAATGCTATTAACTCCAGATGTGGTAACGCAAAAGGACCAAATTAAAACATTTTTGCTGAAATCAAAATTCAACAGTGTCTGGAAATACTTGGGACTGATCCCAGAACTTCTCACATGCAAAGCATGCTCTCCACCACTGAGCTACATGCTCAGTTGGAAGGACTTTTTCTACCACTGAGGTAAAACAAGTTTTTTCTGATACTGTAGGTTTACCAACACTATTAATTCCAGATGTGGAAACTCAACAGGACCAAATTGAATCTGTTTTGCAGAAATTAAAATTTACAATCTGTGGAGATTGAACCCAGGTCCTCATACAGGCAAAGCAGGCACTTTTTTCTAGTTTTTTCTGCTTCTGTAGGATTACAAATGCTTTTAATTCCAGATGTGGTTACGCTACAGGAACAAATTGTAACCGTTTTGCTGAATTCAATTTTCTAAAGTTTGTGGAGATGCTGTGGATTGAACCCAAGACCTCATACATGCGAAGCATGCGCTCTACCACTGAGCTACATCCCCAATTGAAAGAACTTTACTACTGTGGTACAAGAAGTTTTTTCTGTTACCGTAGGTTTACAAATGCTATTAACTCCAGATGTGGTAACACTTCAGGACCAAATTGAAACCGTTTTGCTGAAATTAAATTTTAACAGTCTGTGGAGATGCTGGAGATTGAACCCAGGACCTCATACATGCAAAGCATGCGCTCTATCGCTGAGCTACATCCCCAGGTGGAAGGATTTTTTCTACCACTGATGAACAACAAGCTTTTTCTTCTATTGTAGGTGTACCAATGCTATTAATTCCAGATGTGAAAACTCAACAGGACCAAATTTAATCCGTTTTGCTAAAATTAAAATTTACAGTCTGTAGAGATGCTGGGGATTGAACCCAGGACCTCATACATGCAAAGCATGAGCTCTACGACGGAGCTACATCCCCAAGTGAAAGGACATTTTCTACCACTGATGAACAACAAGTTTTTTCTCCTACTGTAAGTGTACCAATGCTATTATTCCAGATGTGGAAACTCAACAAGACCAAATTGAATCTGTTTTGCTGAAATTAAAATTTACAAACTGTGGAGATTCTGGGGATTGAACCCAGGTCCTCATACAGGCAAAGCATGCGCTTTTTTTCTATTTTTTTTACATTAAAAATAAGTATTACAAATAATTTTAATTCCAGATGTGGTAACGCTACAGGAACAAATTGTAACCGTTTTGCTGAATTAATTTTCTAAAGTTTGTGGAGATGCTGGGGATTGAATCCAGGACCTCATACATGCAAAGCATGCGCTCTACCACTGAGCTACATCCCCAAGTGAAAGGTCTTTACTACTGTGGTACAAGAAGTTTTTTCTGCTACCGTAGGTTT
>NW_015506256.1:301799-357525 GCF_001515645.1 Sinocyclocheilus grahami | reverse complement strand
CCCTCCGATGCTGCAACTGACATCTGATCATCGGGGGGAGCCGCGAAGAAACAGGTGTTACCCACCGAACCACCGCTGAAGTGCCGTCCGCCAACACGAACAGCTCTCCAAGAGTGCGCTGAACTCGTTCAGTCTTCTCTCCGTAGAGTAGTCAGGAGCAGAGCGATGTGATCGCTCGGCCCCGAAGCGAAAAGCTGAATATGCGCTGCATCTGCTGCCTACTTATACTCACGCTGTGATCAGCAGCAGCTGGATGCAATAATCGCATGCCAATGTGCATTGGCTCGCTTAGTTTACACTCGAAGTAGATTGGTCCCTCTAAGCGAGATCCCAATTCGTCGGTCCTCCGACGTGACGTCGAGAGTGACCGACTGAAAGGAAACCAGTTACATAAGTAACCTGAGACGTTATCACTTATTATTTCCGTATATTTCAACACTCATAAAACAACCTGATCTCATGAAACGGAGTATAAATAGTATGCCAAATAAAAAATTGTTTTTAACATCAAAGTTAATTCTTGCACTTACACCATGCCTCATTTCAAGCACTCATAAAAATAATTTCTTTATAGGTTTGCTCATTCTGTCAATTGATATTTATTCAGAGTGACCCTGCCTATTACTGTATTCATTTACAAAGTAATTTTACTGTATAGTTCTGAAGAAACTTTAAGACAAACTCACCCCAAAAAACAAAGTACATTCAAGCACGTAAGTGGCTCATTTTCAAGCACTAGATACATTATACACACAATGACTTCTTGCATTTTACGTTTTACTGTCATTTAATGTAGTGAATACCTTCTTTTTAACCATAAGAACTGATTGTTCATCATCCATTTGAGAAGTCGTTATTTGTGTGGTTACTAATTCCTCACCTTCAGTTTAATTTCTTATATCTACAAGTTTTTATAGCCCTGTCAGTTTCGTTTTTGGTTGTCGGTTGTTGTGTTTGTTTATGGTGATATGCCTGCAAAGCTTTTTTTTTTTTTTTTTTTTACCTTATTCTTCAGTCTATTGAATAAAAAACTGCTCAGCTGGAATTCCTCACTTCTCATGCTTGACTGAATCAGTACAATGATATGGTATTGAAAGTGACATGACATGTGGCCAAGTATGGTGACCCATACTCGGAATTAGTGCTCTGCATTTAACCCATCCAAAGTGCACACACACACACACAGCAGTGAACACACACACACCATGAACACACACCCAGAGCAGTGTGCAGCCATTTATGCTGCGGCGCCCAGGGAGCAGTTGGGGGTTCGGTGCCTTGCTCAAAGGCACCTCAGTCATGGTATTGAAGGTGGGAGAGAGCCGTACATTCACTCCCCCCACCTACAATCCCTGCCGGTATGAGACTCGAACCCACAACATATGGGTTATGAGTCCGACTCTCTAACCATTAGGCCCCCCCCCAATTGAGATTAACTGTTGAATTATCTATTTAAAATGAAAATCTATACAACGAGTGGCAAATCACAGAGATAGGGAAAGACAGTTGATAACACAAAGAAAAATAAAAGTGATGCAGTGTTATGTCCCTGTTTGAATATGATCACACTTTTATAAATTCTTTGCTTTTGTTATTACAGAAAACAGCTATGTGCATCTTGAAGAACAACAGCACTTTCAGCATGCTGTTTTACTCATGTGCAACCCATCAGACTGCACAACAGTGTCTACTGTGGCTTCAGCACCAGCGGACATTTATTGACTCTGCTGCACACTAATGCACACACCTAATAAAATCATATTCTCATAATTTGTTTGTGTTTAATTGCTTAAAAAGTACATATTTGCATTTGCATCTATTGTGAAATGTCATAACACAGGTTACATAACGCCTATCCAACCATCTGTCTGTAATTCAGTTTTTATAAAACTCTTGTTTACATTGCATGTACTGCAGTCTTCTGAAAATCAAGCTTTCAATAAAAAACTAAGAAAAAATAAAAACCAAGGAAAACTCTAAAAATATATTTGTTCCAATCAAAATATGAACATGATAGTTTTCTACTATTCACACAGATAATAATAATAGCAAACGATGTTTTTTTATGTCTTTGTGAACTACAAAGATAAGGTATACATTTCTAATTAGGGTATTTTACAGGGTGCAAGAGCCAAATTAGTTTAGCCAGGTGAATCTTTTCATTTAAACGTCAATAAAAATTTAACTTTGCAGACTACCTTTTGTCCTCTTAATTGCAAGTGTTTTATGAAATTGTTTTATTAGCTTTTTTTAACACTTGTTTGAAACTTACATACTCTAATTTACAGTATAAAATGTTTCTTCTGTGTTTAGCATATAATTGAACTGCAGTCATTTATTTTCTGTACTTTACTGGGCTTTTTTGGTGCATGTTATGTTTTCAAGCTACTTTTACTTTGTATGAGTTTTGTGTAACCTGAGAACCGCAATGCTAAAAAGGATCCAATTTGACAGGTAGTCACGTTTCCAAGACAGTGATAGGCTTTCACATGCTGTCAATCACTTTTTTTTTTCTGTGACGGCCAAGGGTCCGTTTTTAAATGCTACGTTAGGTTAGCGGTTTATCTTAGTATTATCGTTGGTGTTGGTGATAGATTTAATCAAACATTTGTACAACTCAGCTCGGTTCGAAAGAGATAAGATTCTATAGCCTACAGTATTTATAATGCAGAACATATATGACGCAAATATGTGGACACATATATAATTTATATGTGCACATAAATTAACATATAAGACGCTTTATGTGTGTGCACTCATGTGTCCATGAACGTACTTAAGAACTGATTGTACAAATGTTTTACAATAAAACAGGCAGTAATAAATTTATTTTTGAAACAGGCTGAATGAAAAAGTCAGTCATCATTTGTTCGTTTGATTGGCAATAAAAAAAGTAGATGTATTATATGTAAATTAAATGTAATTGCAAAGAAAATATAAATTAATTGTTAATAGATCAATTCGCAAGCTCAAAATATAACTTGCTTTGTCCATCCCACCATATTCATTGCTAAATAGAGAGGCTAAAAGCAGAAGCTAAATGACTAGGCAAATTGAATAGCTAATAGGAAAAACAGCAGGGAAATGGAAAGGCAAATGTGAAACATAATTGCCCTTATTCCTGATTAGACCTGTATTCGTAATTCTCTTTTTAAATTGCATTTTTTTTACATTTTGAAATGTACCATTTTATTTATGAATTAATTAATGTATTTTTATGTTGATGATCTACTCATTGAGTGTTTTATGTTGTTGTTGTACATTCCTTTATAATGTTAACTATTTATTGATGTATTAATATTTAATTTATTCATTCATTGCTTTCATGATTAGTCTTTTTTTATTGGCCATTAAAAGATCAAATAGTACATTCCTTTTTTCTTTTGTCTTTAATTTTTCAGTGTAATTGTTCATGATTGATCATTATTGATTTAGAAAAAGGTAATTCTAGAAAATGGTAAATCTAGATTTACAAGGTGTCATAAAAGGGATGTTGAAGTTTGTTTTATTTTCTATTTATTTCCTGAGTGCAGTATGTGCAATTTTTCTTACGGTGTTAAATTGTTGATTTGATAGCATGCCGAAAAAAATAATGACTTGAAGTAACATTGTTTTAAACAAATAAATGCCCTATTGTTGTGCTAACAATTGGTTTTCTGTCTTTGTATTAACAACTTTTAAGTTTTGAGTACAGCTTACTTGAGAAATTTAAGGCAATCAGTTTCCACACATTTGTCTAGTAATGTGAACAAAGCAGACTTGTTAAGAGAACTGTTTTGTTTGAGTTCTGTGCACTAAGCTTAACTTACATCTTTAAGTTGGCTGAACTTGTCAAATTGAAACCATAAACTTCTTTGTCAATTGAATTAAAAAGCAAATATAAGTGGATGTTTTCAAGAGACGAGTTAAATCTAGCAGGTAAATTCCTCAAACAAAAATAAACTGCTCCCATTTTGTGAACTTTGGTTTTAGAGCCTAAAGGATTTGTTGTTTCAAAATCATCAAAATAAAGTTGAATTTGTAAAGCTTGAGGAAATGTACTGTACAATTTGTGATTTTTAAAATGTGAGCCATCACAGTAGTCATGCAATTTATCATCACTTTCGGTTGAATCCACAAAGAGCTTTTGCATTTGTTCATTGTCAAAAAGAAACTTCAGAGTATCAATAATAGATATGTATTGACATGTATCTGCTATTAACACTTGAGTTAATGTACCTTGCTTTCTTGCAGTGTCACCTCTGTTTCCAAGGAAGATTTCTGTTGGCTTGATAAAAGAGTGGTTTTCAGCAAAATACTTGGTCATTTTGTAGGGGGTATCAACTTCCTCAAACATATTTCGTCCTCTTTCAAAATCTTCCATCAAAGTCTGCAATTCATCATTGGGTACAGAGTAACGATTAAGCAGAGATGTAGTTCTCTCTTGCAAACAGTCCAGGGTTTCACAAAGTAGTTCTTTTGTGCATGTGATGCTTCTTTGCACATCAGTCAGGGTACAATTTGAAGATGAGTACATTTTTGCAACAAATGCTGCTGCACAGCTTTGGTAATCAGAAGTGCTGCAATTACTGGAGCCATCAAAATTAGTCTCTAGAATATCAACAGCAGCAGAGCATGATGCAGCTGAGAAGTCCTCACTCATGCTGGTGTCAGGGTCTTGTTCTAAATGTACTGGGTTTGCAGCTTGAGCATGTTCTCTATTGAGATGTTTAGTATAAGAATTGAAGTTATGGTATGTTCGTTGACAATTGTTTTGACTACAAACAATTGTATAATCCTGTCCATCAGAAAGTGCATGGACATGCCTAAGATGACTTATAAGTTTCCGGATGTCTTTTGAAGTTGATTTTTTGCACTTCAGACATATGTACATGGTGGTACAATTTAGGAAAGTGCTTGAAGCTTTGAAATAAGCTCCACAACTTTAGATCTCTTCCCACCAGAGAAAGGAATGTCATACACATTTTCAAAGTAATTAAAGACAGATGTGATGCTGGTGTCAGGGTCTTGTTCTAAATGTACTGGGTTTGCAGCTTGAGCATGTTCTCTATTGAGATGTTTAGTATAAGAATTGAAGTTATGGTATGTTCGTTGACAATTGTTTTGACTACAAACAATTGTATAATCCTGTCCATCAGAAAGTGCATGGACATGCCTAAGATGACTTATAAGTTTCCGGATGTCTTTTGAAGTTGATTTTTTGCACTTCGGACATATGTACATGGTGGTACAATTTAGGAAAGTGCTTGACACTTTGAAATAAGCTCCACAACTTTAGATCTCTTCCCACCAGAGAAAGGAATGTCATACACATTTTCAAAGAAATTAAAGACAGATGTGAGTTGGATAGGATATTCTACATTGCAAACCCAATACATTTTAAACAGCTTGTCGATGGCACACGTCAGACTGTTATCCTCAAGTGGAATGGTGACTTTGTCATTCTCGGCCACAATGATGTATTGCGCTGTAGAACTTGGGGCTCCTAAACCAACAATGTGGGGTTGATGGCTTTCCACCATTGTCTGGGAATTATCCAGGAGGCTGGAGATGCTGGTTCCAGCCTGTAAAAATAAAAGTACATTTTATTAAATCCATTTTCAACACAGTTCAAGTGACTGGAGTTTCTCTTAAAGGGATAGTTCACCCAAAAATGAAAATTCTGTCATTAATTACTCACCCTCATGTCGTTTCAAACCTGTAAGACCTTTGTTCATCTTAGAAACACAAATTAAGATATTTTTTGATGAAATCTGAGAGCTCTCTGATCCTCCGTAGACAACAACGCAATCAAGGATCAGAGCGCTCTCGGATTTCATCAAAAAATATCTTAATTTAGATATTAAATTAGTGATTACTAATTACTATTTAGTAACATCAAAGTGCTTGCACAGAAAACTAACAAACAAAAAATAAAGCTAACAATATTTCCTTCCCATTTTCGAAGAAAGAGGTCAGCCTTCCCAGGAAACATTTTTCCAAACTCCGTGTCAAGCTACAACACAGGATAGAATACACAATTACAACACTACTGTTTCCTCAGTATGTTCACAAAAACGAGTCAAGTTTTCAAGTCAAGTTTATGCAATCTTAACTTCAGAGAGGCATTGTGGGCCATTCCAAGTTATGAATATTAGTAAAAAGAAAAAACTATACAGCAGTATTATGATTTGAATTAAACTGAATGAAAAAAAAAAGGGTGAGGCTTGATTTTAGTGCAGCTTAATCTCTAGCTTGCAGCAGACCAATGGTTGGAGGGGAGTGGTTAAAGGATGTTTAAAGCATAACGTAAGAGAAGGAACAGCATTTCAGAAGGAAAGCAAAATTCCAGATTATGACTAAAGATTACAAAGACAAACTTTTTTTTTATTTGTGGAACGATCTTCCCACTCCTATCCGGAATGCTGAATCCCTGACAATTTTCAAGCGACAGCTGAAAACTCATCTCTTTCGAAGCTACTTGACTTCATCATAAAAAAAAAAAAAAAGTATCTCTCTCTTTATTTATTCCTTCTCTTTCTAGCTTGTACTTATTTGAACAATGTCTAAGAACTTGGTATTACAACCACTTCTTGTGTCTGTTTGCCTCTTTAAGAAGAATCGCTTTATGTATCCCCCAATTGTAAGTCGCTTTGGATAAAAGCGTCTGCTAAATGACTAAATGTTAAATATACTCGGACCTTTGCTTTCAATTAGTGCTTGCAGTGTGTCTACATCAATTCTAGTATGTTGATGCTGGAAATATAAAAAGCACAATGTAGTTCTAATTAGATAAGTTAATGATTCAGTTACTCAAAGTCACTCACTTGTTGTTCCAGAATGAATCCACATTTTTGAATGAACTGGTTGAATGGTTCTCACACTCATAAAGACATCTACTGGCAAAATATACAGATGTGCAAGTGTACAGACTATTAGTTTCTGTGGAATGGGCAGAGTAATAAAAATAGTGAAAAGCATGCTGTTATTTCAGCACTCAGTTATATATACAAACCTTCGGTTGACTACTTGGACCTGCTTCTTGTGTGTTCTTTGGTGCAACCTTCAAAAAAAACAAAAAAAAAGGCAGTTAAAATATGTAAAAGTATATTACTTGTATCAGTATACGCAAGTACTCCATGAACATACATTCTGTTGACGACTTGGACTGGCTGCATCTACATCCAATTTTTCATCCTTAAAGGACAACAAAAGTAACAAGAAGTACAATAATTACAATAATAAAGATATTAAATAAAATTAAACTGCATCTACTCTTGTTATGCACAAAAATGTTAAAGTAATATTTTATCAATGGATAAGTTTAATTTATAAAGTTGTCTGTTTCTGGTATGAATGGCGCTCCTGGCAAAAAACAGTGTCAATGGGCCAGATGGCATGGTGATTTTTTTTTTTTTTAAGTTGTGTTTATATGAAATCAGGATTACAATGTATGTGACACAAAAGTGTGATGTGTAATACTGTAGGTAAATACTGAAGCATTCTATGGTGGATGATCATACAATAAATACAAAGTTAAACAATCCCAAACTAGTAAAGTGTGTTTACCATTGACATGTTAATATGAGTTTTCATTAGCTAGTAGCTACCATTATGTACTATGCTAATGAAAAAAGAAAATGTAGATAAATACTGTACTACTTTACATTATCATTTGTAATCATCATCATCCCACACCATGTTTGAATGGAAATGCCACTTGAACTGTTTCTTACCATGCTCAAAATTGAAAAGCAATATTAATATTTAATGCTTAAGAAAAGTACAATAATACTGGAATCTGTATACATGACACACATCATTTATTATTAGTTATGTTACTGAAAAGGGAAATTACATACCAATGCATGTGATCCACTTCTCTTAATCGACTTAAACAAAACTTGAAACTTGTCCAAGGCTTCCACTTTCTCAGTTAGGTCGGTGTCAATAAATTCATTAAAGTCAGCGTTAAATTGTAAAAATTGGTGGTACTCTGCAGCACAGGGGAGGAGACATTTGGAAGCATCAATTATTTCTGCTGCACTCTTGAGATGCTGCAGTTTTGTGCATAGCTCCTTTTCATCAAGTAGTACAGCCACTAGTGTGTTTGGAGTGTCCTCCATTTGAAGCTGCAAAAGGGCAAACAAAAACACCCATCATGTGTGGAGAAAACCAGGCACTGCTCATCACCTGTCCAATACAGTCCCAACAGTGAAGCATGGTGGTGGCAGCATCATGCTGTGGGGGTGTTTTTCAGCTGCAGGGACAGGACGACTGGTTGCAATTGAGGGAAAGATGAATGCGGCCAAGTACAGGGTTATCCTGGACGAAAACTTTCTCCAGAGTGCTCAGGACCTCAGACTGGGCCGAAGGTTTACCTTCCAACAAGACAATGACCCTAAGCACACAGCTAAAATGACGAAGGAGTGGCTTCACAACAACTCTGTGACTGTTCTTGAATGGCCCAGCCAGAGCTCTGACTTAAACCCAATTGAGCATCTCTGGATAGACCTAAAAATGGCTGTCCACCAACGTTTACTATCCAACCTGACAGAACTGGAGAGGCTCTGCAAGGAGGAATGGCAGAGGATCCCCAACTCCAGGTGTGAAAAACTTGTTGCATCTTTCCCAAAAAGACTCATGGCTGTATTCGATCAAAAGGGTGCTTCTACTAAATACTGAGCAAAGGGTCTGAATACTTAGGACCATGTGATATTTCAGTTTTTCTTTTTTAATAAATCTGCAAAAATGTCAACAATTCTGTGTTTTTCTGTCAATATGGGGTGCTGTGTGTACATTAATGAGGAAAAAAATTTACTTAAATGATTTTAGCAAATGGCTGCAATATAACAAAGAGTGAAAAATTTAAGGGGGTCTGAATACTTTCCGTACCCACTGTATGTGACACAAAAGTGTGATGTGTAATACTGTAGGTAAATACTGAAGCATTCTATGGTGGATGATCATACAATAAATACAAAGTTAAACAATCCCAAACTAGTAAAGTGTGTTTACCATTGACATGTTAATATGAGTTTTCATTAGCTAGTAGCTACCATTATGTACTATGCTAATGAAAAAAGAAAATGTAGATAAATACTGTACTACTTTACATTATCATTTGTAATCATCATCATCCCACACCATGTTTGAATGGAAATGCCACTTGCCATGCTCAAAATTGAAAAGCAATATTAATATTTAATGCTTAAGAAAAGTACAATAATACTGGAATCTGTATACATGACACACGTCATTTATTATTAGTTATGTTACTGAAAAGGGAAATTACATACCAATGCATGTGATCCACTTCTCTTAATCGACTTAAACAAAACTTGAAACTTGTCCAAGGCTTCCACTTTCTCAGTTAGGTCGGTGTCAATAAATTAATTAAAGTCAGCGTTAAATTGTAAAATTCGGTGGTACTCTGCAGCACAGGGGAGGAGACATTTGGAAGCATCAATTATTTCTGCTGCACTCTTGAGATGCTGCAGTTTTGTGCATAGCTCCTTTTCATCAAGTAGTACAGCCACTAGTGTGTTTGGAGTGTCCTCCATTTGAAGCTGCAAAAGGGCAAACAAAAACACCCATCTGTTATATATACATATATTGATTAAGCATAGAATTCACATTCATAATGTAAAAGATCAAACTCAGCTAGCTACCAGTGATTTTCTATTGATCCTGAAGACACTGATTAGCATGCTCAGGTGTGTTTGATTAGGGTTAGAGCTCAACTCTGCAGGAAAGTGGATCTCGTGGGCCAGATTTGAGGATCCCTGGTCTAGAGTGTGTAACACAGATCGCTGTAGCGCTGAATGAGGTGGGAATTAGAAGCTCTTGTTTAATGTAGCGGTGACATCTAGAGGTTGAATCTGAGAACTGCACCTAAAATAGCGACAGCGTGACTTATGAATATTAATTAGTAACGTGACGTTCGCCAAGCAGGCCTGGTTGATTTGCTGAAAGGCAAATGTTTTGACTGGACGCGTGATTGTATTATTAGGCAAATTGATGGTCCATGCAGCAAACGTTTTTCCTTTCTAATAAAGTTAAATAAATATATTTTAAATTACTCCATGACATTTACTCTTTCAAAAGCTCTCTGAAGAAAACGTGGATCTGATTTTGACACAAAATGTTCCTTTTGCCAGAATGACACTCTTCTTCATTTGTTTTTGTCATGTAGTTTTACTTATCAGCTCTGGAAAGATTTTAGTTTGTTTATCTCGAATATTATCTTACAAGACTTGTCAATGAATCCCAAATTTACTATTTTTGGAGTTTTTTGAAGCGGATCCCAATGCCTGTTTTGTAATAAACTTAATTCTCATCTTATTCTTCTTATGATAATATATTTTTACACATGTACATTTTCGAATTGTAAACCTGTTTTTGTAGTATTTTTTACAAGAGATAAAAAAATTACTTTTAATTTCACTTAACAAGAAAGCACTCAGAACATGTACAATTTGCACAGCCTACACAATTTTCTACCGTATTTAATTATTCTGTATAATACCATCTTCTTTCTTTTTTCCTTTACTATTTATTATGTTCCAATTGGTTGTTCATGTTTTCTTTCTTTCTCTCTATTGCTATTATTTTTAATTATTGTGTTCTAATTTGTTGTATAGTGTAAACTGAAGGTTCAAATAAAGCATTAAAAAAAGTATTAGGCAAATTGAGTTCAAGCACAGTCCACCCTTAAAATTAAAACTTTAATAATTTGAATAAACTATTAGCTAGTTTTATATTACATTTTTTGTTGTTTTAGTTGTCATGATGAATTATGTTTTCTGAGGTTACTATTGCATTTCCCCCCTTTTGTACAAGCGCACCTCTTTGGTGAAACTGTCAACTCCTTCCCAGCTAACAGGGAATGTTCTCAGAACTTTGGATAATGTTCTGGCAAGGTTCTCCCAAAGTTAGGAACAAATATTCTTCTAAGAATGTTAATAAAATGTTTATTCAAAGCTATTTGATTTTTAATGATATTCTCAAAACGTCAGCAAACATTGTTTATACATCATACATGGAACTTTTTTCTAAAATGTTTTAGTTGGACATTTGTCTAACGTTTTTTAATCATTCATACTTGTTTCAGAATTGCAAATAAATAAATAAATACAATAGATTTTAAGATTGCAGTAGCAGTTGTTATAGCATGTGGTTATAGCATGCGTATTTCAGTTTTAATACTTCTACAATTTAAATAAATTCTCCTGCATATATATATATATAGTTGCAAAATGATCAAATTCAATGTTCCCTTAAAGCTTGTATAACATTTTAAGAACTTAAATGGGACTGTTAGCAGAGCATTTTTAGTTAGCTGGGTATAAGCTACCAAAACATTGGTTCCCCTTCTAGGGAACTCCATGCTGCATCCTCTAGCGGACACAATGGGGAATGCTGCCAGCATGCACCGGTGTCTGAAGTGCGTGTGAAACAACGCCAATCCTATTGGTCCACGTGGCCCGTGACGTCATAGGCGGATGCCCGGAAGCATAAAAGGGCACCTGCTGAATACGTCACCAACTTTTGTTGTCTTCAGGAGCCGTCTGTTTGAAGTACGTGTGAGAGACCAAAGCAGGTGAGCGGTGTAGAAAGTGTGTGCCGTGGCTGAGGACACTTGTAGACGCACATGATCTGTGCGTCATGTGTCTTGGTCAGGGACTTGTGCATTCGGTGCTCGTGGCCTCTGAATGCACTCATTGTGAGTGTTTCCAATGAGAAAGCTCCGTTTGCGTTTACCCCTCTTCTCGAGAGATGAATGACAAGCGTCTGCATCTCGCGGTTCAGGTCCCGCTGCTGCCGAGGCACAGCGAAGACTTGGATTGAGGGGTTCGTGGGTTTCAGACGCTCTTTTTAGGAGTTTTCGCTTTTGCGTTTGTCTCGGCGAAGAGCATGCACGTTCGGTGTTACGCGCTCATTGTTATGAGTCACGATGTCTGGGCTCCGCTCGCATTTGTTCCTATTCCCGAGGGATGTGGGGTAAAGTGTTTGTGTCTTGCGGCCTGGTTCTGCTGTTTCCGCAGCAGTTTATCTCATCTCGCGGTTATTGCTTTGATCTGCGGGATCCGCACACCCTCTCCTAATGATTTGTCAGATGCCGCAGAAAGCATTTGGGTTGTTATGACGATGAAGTGTGAGCACAGAGTCGTTTCAGCCCTGATCTTTCGAGATCACGGGTGGAGCTATATTCAGCTTGGCCGTGCCTCTCTAATATGCATGTTATTGTGTGTGGAGAGTCTTGCTGGGTGTGGATATTTAAATACTCTGTGGAGAGATGCTTGTGAGCTTTCTCTCCCAGGGTGTTTTAGCACATAGAGTGGTTATGGGGAATGTTCCTTCCTGTGTTGGGCCTTGCATTGCTCTGGAAAATAGCGGTCTGAGGGCAGCTATGTTCTAGCCTGTCTTCTATAACTAGGTTGGGTTCCCCCTTGTCACAAGCTCTCTCAAGTAAGCGTTGAAGTCTTGTCTAGGAATCTGCTATTCGAGGATAGCTGTGTTCCAACTTGGAGACTGCTCCCCTTTTGGGGTTTTTAAGTAGTGGTCTCCTTGAGCCCCTTGCCTAGACTGTGCTGTCTCCCCTCCTTGGGTTGTAAGTAGATATCTCACTCTCTGTGGTCGGGGTAGTCTCAGTCAATCCCCCTCTTGGTAGCCCCTTCCTAGGTACATAGCTATCTGAGTATATCTATGTGCTAGCTCAGTGATTGCTTCCCTTCTTAGGGTCTTTAAGTAGCGGTCTCCTTGAGCCCTTGCCTAGACAGTGCTATCTCCCCTGCTAGGGTTGTAAGAGATAGCCCACTCTCTGTGGTCTGGGAAGGTTTGCAGGAAGGCCTTACCTGGCTATCTGAGCTAGCTGTGTATTGTTCATTCTAAAATGGTCCACGAGTCTTCATAAGACCCTTAGGATATAGCTATCTGAGGATTGCTGTGTTCTAGCTCAGCATCTACTCTCCTTAATTTAAGTAGCGATCTCTTTGAGCTCTCCCAGAGGCTTTATAGTTTAGCCTCTTCAGTGGTCTTGTGTATCCATGCTTGCATAGCTATCTGAGGATAGCTGTGTTCTTAACTTGGGTTGGATGTTCCCCTTTATCTGAATTGGGTTCCCCCATTCTGCCAGGTTATGTGAGTGGCCCGAGGCATCAGTGGCTTGGCCCCTTACTGAGGAAAGGCTTGGTGTATGTCTATCACTTCCTTGGTCTCTCACCAGGTGGACAGGTATGCACCTTGGCATGGCATAGTTGGCATTTCATTCACCATTGTGTGCACTAGAGAACGCAGTGTGGAGTTCCCTAGAAGGGGAACGTCTCAGGTTACGTCTTAACCATGGTTCCCCGAGAGGGAACGCGACGCTGCGTCTTTACGTCTCCTTCAGACAATTAAGTTGGTGAAGTATTCAGCAGTATTTTATGCATCTGGGCATCCACCTATGACGTCACAGAGTCCTTGACCAAGACACATGACGCATAAATCATGTGCGTCTACAAGTGTCCTCAGCCACGGCACACACTTTCTACACCGCTCACCTGCTTTGGTCTCTCACACGTACTTCAAACAGACGGCTCCTGAAGACAACAAAAGTTGGTGACGTATTCAGCAGGTGCCCTTTTATGCTTCCGGGCAACCGCATATGATGTCACGGGCCACGTGGACCAATATGATTGGCGTTGTTTTACACGTGCTTCAGACACCGGTCATGCTGGCAGCATTCCCCATTGTGTCCGCTAGAGGACACATCGTCTTGTTCCCTCTCGGGGAACCATAGTTACATGCGTAACCCGAGACGTTCTTTAACCTTGCATCTTGTTTACACGTTTGTGATCATAAAAGTGGGTGATATGCATAACTGTCAAGTTCAAGCATGACTATTAATTAGAATTATTCATTCAAAAAGCTTTGATGAAATTAGCTCTGATTAGATAGCAGTTAAAACACAACTGATGTTATCACACGCAATTTACAAGTACAGACCAACTCTCATAAAAACAAGTCTTTATTGAATTTACTTATATAACAAAAGAAAAGAAAGGACATTGTCATCATATTTTGAGGGCAAAAGCAAATTTTCAAAGGAATGATCAAAGCAAGAAGGATAGTGAATTTAAGATATCCAACCACATTACTTTGTTTTGTGTAACATAGCCATCATAGAGATCAAGTCTGTGAGATATGTCAGATTCAAAAGACTTACTATTACAAAAGAGTTACTATTACAAAAGACAAGAAAGGTACAGGAGGGTGAAGACACATGGACAAACAAACAGACATGGAATATATGAGTGACCCCATATGTGGTTTTTATGACAATGGATAAAATACTCTGTTAGATACAATAATGCAAATACCAGCCATATATTACAGTTCTGTACAAGTACCAGTCATATGTTGGCCTTTGGAAGAAGCTAAATCTATCCATACACAGTTCATCGTCACAGCCCTGTCCACAACAGCCAACATTTCCAGCTAAAACATAGCAGTTAAATCTTGAATTTAACTCAAATTTGACTTTCATTCACAGCAGAGAGGAATTAAACAACCTCTGAGTTCAGCTTATATAGTGTACCCAAAAAGAATTTGGACGCTTGAGCCACTATTAAAATGTACAAATGGCTTTGCATTAGCCCATAATATCAAAACAAAGGGCATTTAATGTACAGAAATATATTGAAAACACATTTCACATATTTTTTTCCCCAATGTTTTTGAAATAAGTCTCTTATGCTCACCAAGTCTGCATTTATTTGATCAAAAATACAGTAAAAACAGTAATTGTGTAAAATATTGTTATAATTTCAAATAACAATTTTCTGTATTTTATTCCTGTGATGACGTTTTTATCAGCAATCATCACTCCAGTCATCAGTGCGACATGATCCTTCAGAAATCATATAAATATTCTGATTGGGTGATTAAAGAAACTTATCTTATTATTTCTTATCAATATTGAAAACCGTTTTTGCTGCTTAATATTTTTGTGAGAAAACTGATTTTTTTTAGGATTCTTTAATGAAAATTCAAACGAATATTGATTTGAAATGTAGTTTTTTGTAACAATGCTACAGTCTTAACTGTCACTTTGGATCCGTTTACTTGTTGCAGAATAAAAATATTAATAATAAAAATAAAGATTAAAAGTCTATTTGTAGTGTTATTCGAAATGAAGACAAAAACTGTGGAACATGTTCATGTATTAATATGATAAACTACACTGTTTTTATTGGCAGATGTCACGACACACAACATAATATTTTGTATCCAATGCAATGGAATTCACACATTTTTAAATGTGACTTCAGTGTTCAAATACTTTTTGGTGCAACTGTATCTTTAAAACTAAGTTTTATGATTACAGACACGAATTTGTTTGCTCATTTAAAACAATATTAATGGGATAGTTCATCCAACAATTTACTCACCCTCATGTCGATCCAAACCTGTATGAGTTTCTTTCTTATGTTGAACATAAAAGAAGATTTTTTGAATAGTATTCAACAACTTTGGTTGTTCAAAGTTTGGTTTGGTTCTTCAAAATTCTTTAAAATATCTTCTTTTGTGTTCAGCATAAGAAAGAATCTTGTACAGGTTTGAAACGACATGAGGATGAGTAAATGATGACAGCATTTTCATTTTGGGGTGAACTATTCCTTTAACTCGACCGCAACCAGATCTCTTAGAAAGCAGTCTTTACATGCGTGTCGACGAGCTTGTTTCATGATATGCCATTTCAGCACACCAGCATATTTCTACTGGCATCGACGTTGGATTAATATCCTGTTGTCATTCATAGTCTCTTGTGACATTTGGAGAGAGCCATAGTTGTTCAATCCAACCCAGTTTAGCCCAGGTTATGAAAAGCTCGTTCTGTCATTGGCGGCAGTCTGACAACTCTGCAAAATGTTTGCCTGTGTATCCGCTATAAATAGATGTCCTTCCATCTTTTACCAACTGTAAAATGGCTAATTTTAACAGTTGCTCTTCTCCGTAATGTGCTAGTGCACTTCCAGCCCCATGTATTCTGCGTTTTCTGCAGCCGGTAAGTGGCCATTGGTTTTGAGCTCCAGGGGGCAGAAGTCCTGCTGGTAGTCAGGGTTGTCCATGCTGCTCTGGGGGTTGAAGCCCTGAACGCTGAAGAATGGCTGGCTGGAGAGGAGCTGCATGTGGGACATGTTCAGATACTCGGGTGGGGAGGCAGCAGCAGGGCTCTTAAAGCAGTTCAGGTATTCTTCCTCAGTTTCATCCAGCGCTGATGAAGAGTGCGGAAGTGTGCGAGGGGGTCCAGGGTGTTGGCATATTGGGTTGGTCATGCTGGACATCAATGATTCATTCTGGTTGATATATTCTGGGAAAGAGGACAATATGGGTTTAAATAAACAATTTATTCCATCAATTATTTTAATTAGCAGTTCATTAAGATGTACTAACTCTACATACAAAAATACCCTGATGGTGTTAGCATCTATTAAAGTTACTGGCACCTAAAATCATTTAATTTCCCTCATGACATTCCAAACCTATGCAGGCCCTTGAGGGACTTGGTGATGAATAAGAATGAGATCGAAGTCTCTTGCAAAACCTTTACGATCCCCCAAGAAACCTTGTGTGTGCATGAGAAAGATGTGTGATTGGCCGAGAAACTTTGAGTTTGCATGCAAAACCTTTGCCATCCCCCCCAAGAAATATTGTTTTTCCTCTCATCTCATATTTTTCTTTTTCCATCAATATATTCCTTTAGGGGCTCCAGACAACCTTGTATGATTTCATTATATATTTTGAAAAACGTAACTGTTCACAGTGGGCAAGATTTTAATATTCTGAGATTTCAAAGCTAAATTTGAAGTGTTTTTAGTAAAAAGAGACTTAAAGTACGGGCTGTTCCTAATGCAAAAACCTAGAGCCCACAAGTAGTGTGCACTTACTAGCCTGTCAGCCCCTGATGATTTTGTTTTATGTAAAAAAGCTGCATGAAAATTTGTACCATTCCAACCTGGAGCGGGTTGGAAGTCTCCCTCGTGGAAGCGTTCTGTCGGGTCTGCGATATAACGCAGAACCAAGCTGTTCTCCCTTCCTGGGAAACCATTCTGAGAGAAAGTAAAAGCTTATTAAAGCAAGTGTCATCATGGTTAAACCAGTTAAATTAACAATAGGTGACTGTCTAGAAGATTACAAAAGCACAGCTGGGTACAGCTGCATAACAAGTAGAACTTTGTCTTACATTTCATTTTTATATTGTAGGCGTTTCTTCGGGTTGTCCATGCTGCTCTGGGGGTTGAAGCCCTGAACGCTGAAGAATGGCTGGCTGGAGAGGAGCTGCATGTGGGACATGTTCAGATACTCGGGTGGGGAGGCAGCAGCAGGGCTCTTAAAGCAGTTCAGGTATTCTTCCTCAGTTTCATCCAGCGCTGATGAAGAGTGCGGAAGTGTGCGAGGGGGTCCAGGGTGTTGGCATATTGGGTTGGTCATGCTGGACATCAATGATTCATTCTGGTTGATATATTCTGGGAAAGAGGACAATATGGGTTTAAATAAACAATTTATTCCATCAATTATTTTAATTAGCAGTTCATTAAGATGTACTAACTCTACATACAAAAATACCCTGATGGTGTTAGCATCTATTAAAGTTACTGGCACCTAAAATCATTTAATTTCCCTCATGACATTCCAAACCTATGCAGGCCCTTGAGGGACTTGGTGATGAATAAGAATGAGATCGAAGTCTCTTGCAAAACCTTTACGATCCCCCAAGAAACCTTGTGTGTGCATGAGAAAGATGTGTGATTGGCCGAGAAACTTTGAGTTTGCATGCAAAACCTTTGCCATCCCCCCCAAGAAATATTGTTTTTCCTCTCATCTCATATTTTTCTTTTTCCATCAATATATTCCTTTAGGGGCTCCAGACAACCTTGTATGATTTCATTATATATTTTGAAAAACGTAACTGTTGCAATCAGACTTGTAACTGTAAAGTGTTTTTAGTAAAAAGAGACTTAAAGTACGGGCTGTTCCTAATGCAAAAACCTAGAGCCCACAAGTAGTGTGCACTTACTAGCCTGTCAGCCCCTGATGATTTTGTTTTATGTAAAAAAGCTGCATGAAAATTTGTACCATTCCAACCTGGAGCGGGTTGGAAGTCTCCCTCGTGGAAGCGTTCTGTCGGGTCTGCGATGTAACGCAGAACCAAGCTGTTCTCCCTTCCTGGGAAACCATTCTGAGAGAAAGTAAAAGCTTATTAAAGCAAGTGTCATCATGGTTAAACCAGTTAAATTAACAATAGGTGACTGTCTAGAAGATTACAAAAGCACAGCTGGGTACAGCTGCATAACAAGTAGAACTTTGTCTTACATTTCATTTTTATATTGTAGGCGTTTCTTCAACTATGCAAACTTTTATTAACCTGGGGTTTTCACCCAAAATATGAAAATACATCATAAAAAATATTATTTAATATTATTAACATAGTTAAACACTATGTAACTATTTATTAAAGAAACAATAAATAAATAAATAATGACAACAACTTTTAAAATGTAATTTGCACTTCTGTCTGGTTCCAGTACATTTGTTCAGATATATATATATATATATATATATATGCAGGATCATTTATTTTGTAGAAGTATTAAAACTGAAATGCGCATGCTATAACAATTGCTATTGCAATCTTAAAATCTATTGTATTTATTTATTTGGTTGTGTGATTTATTAGGTAGCAATGTGATACTGTTTTGATGTCTGACTTTTTAGGTTTGTCTTGATGGTTTTTCTTCATCTACTTCTGTTTTGAATTATGGAGTACCTCAGGGCTCCATTTTGGCCCCTGTTCTGTTCTCATTATATATGCCTCCTTTGGGTTGTATTTTTATGAAGCTTGGGGTGTCCTTTCATTTTTATGATGGTGACTCCCAAATTTATTTGCCCTTGAAGCACAATGACAAAAAAGGCTTAAGGTCCTTTAGCCGTGTATCTGTCTGATATCAAGTTTTCTTAGATTTTTTGTTTTTACATCTTAATGAAAGCAAAGCAGATGTTATTGTGTTTGGGCCTTCAAGCACTTTAGGTATCTCTGATTGTGACTTGGGAGATTTGCTCTCTTATATGTAAAACCTTCTGTGAAAAGCTTGGGTGTTGTTTTTGATTCTGCACTTAAATTTGAAAAACAGAAAAATGCTGTAGTTAAATAATTTTTGATGGTCCTGAGATTCAGACAAATGTTGTGACATAACTTGTTGTTTCCACCGTTGGGCCAAAACTGTGGAATAGTCTTCTGGTTTCCCCCAGATTAGTTTAATCTGAATCTGAATTTACTTCTATATTAAAAACCCAAACTTATAAATGCTCCTACATTCTAAGGTGAATCACTTATTAGTGTTTTGATGTCTCCTCCCCTTATTGCATTGCAGTCTATAAAGTGTATCCACTTTTGATGTTTTTGATGTTTATTTTAGTATGTTTTTTACAGCACAGTGGTCAACTCCTCTTGTTTTTATTGTGCTTTATAAATAAAAATAATTTCATTTGATTTGATATGAGTAACTTACCCCGTTTCTGCTATGATGGTTCCCAATGCTGCTGTTGAGACTCTGAAACTAAAATAACCATGTGTTTATTATTAAATCTTTAAAAACAAGTATGTATTTGTAATGTAAACCAAATACTGTTGTGAAATAAATCTTTCACTAGTTTTTCTATAAATAGTGCAAGTGGGTGTTGGAAGCTTGTTTGAATTATATTGGTGATTCTAATAATGCAACCCCAACTGAGTGTAGCATTATTATTTCACATTCTACATTATTTTAATTTATTGTAATGAACACATTTTAATATGGGAGGGGACATGAAACATTTAGATCAACATAAAAAAAAAATGCAGTACTGTACAACTACCAATCTCGTTTTGAAGTCCCTTGTGATAGTGATGTAGTACACATGTAATGTAATGTATTTTTTTTGCATTATTTCTAGTCGATGTTTGTACAATGGTTAATCCATTCAACTGACATATAAAGATGATGACTGAGGACTGGATAAATCTTTGTAGTCAACACCACGTGCAAGGAGAACAGAACCCAGCCTTATTGAGGCTCCTGGACCATTACAAAACGCGTTCATAAAACACAAAGAACTAGGGGAAAAAACACAAGCTAAATAAGCTACCATCTGTCAGAGAAACTACAGCCTTAAATGGCTATGCCTCAATGACTGTGTTATAGAAGACTCCGTCTGAGCTCAAGGTCTTCATTCTGCCAAAAAAAATTTAACAAGTGTTGCCCGTGAAAGCAATCAGACTTGAAAGGCTGAAGGAGCTTTGCACGCACTCAGCGGCAGGCTTGAGGCCAGGAAACACTCAGAACGCTGAGGCCTGGCGAGCCCTCTTGGACAGGCATGCTTTGCTTTTCTGCTGCGGAACGGTCATTAATCAGGAGGCAGCTGGGAGGAAGCGGGGGAGAGGCCGGAGAGACAGAAGGACAGCGGAACAGGAAGAGGGTGAAGGAGGCCAGGCCAGAAGAAGACGAAAATCAGGCCAGGTACATACGCCTCTGCAATATGAACTTTCTGTCCTCTTGAGTGAAAGCACACAAAACTGTCTGATATCAGATTTGATATCGCATCCAGTCACTGTATTATTGGTACCGCAAGGACTGTTTAGCTGTGACAGAGGTTTTAAGATGGGCTGTCCATAGGGCTATTGCATTCATTTAGTATATAATTTAGTACAGAATATAGAACTCTAAATTAGATTTTTGCTCGCCTACTCTGATCTAATTATTTTTCCAATGGAATCGCAATACACAGTAT
This sequence comes from Sinocyclocheilus grahami, assembly GCF_001515645.1. Classification (NCBI taxonomy): domain Eukaryota; kingdom Metazoa; phylum Chordata; class Actinopteri; order Cypriniformes; family Cyprinidae; genus Sinocyclocheilus; species Sinocyclocheilus grahami. Next base: position 336,732 of record NW_015506256.1, on the reverse strand, counting down.
CGGTTATGGGCTAATATTAGAGATTTCTTCACTTATTGGCATTGTGTAATATTGGATGTATATTGGCCGATATTTGTGCATGCCCTTAAATGTAAAACAGTTTTTAACTGAAAATGAATACTCATTTTTCATATTGTAATTAAGATGCTGTGATACCTACATAAACGTAATTTTTAACTTGAACTATTGAGTTTATTTTTATTTATTTATTTTATATATTTTTTATTTATTTAAACAAAATAGTATACATTTTAATATTGGTAATTTAGGTAGCAAGGCTGCATTTACATGATCTAAAAACAGTAATATTGTGAAATTTAAAATAACTGCTTTCTATTTTAATACATTTTTAAAAGTAATTTAGTCTTCGGTGTCACATGATCAAGAAATATTTCTTATTATCAGTGTTGAAAACATTGTGCTGCTTAATATTTTTTGTTGTATATTTTCATGATATTTTTTTGTTCAGGATTTTTTATAAAAAGTTCAAAAGAACAGCATTTATTTGAAATATATTTTTTGTAACAATGTAAAAAAAACTTTACTGTCACTTATTTAATGTTGACTTTCCCTGCTGGATAAAAGAAAGAAAAAAACGTTTAACGCTAACGTGTCATTTTTAATCTCTTTTATTTTCAATTGAGAAAAAAAACATTCTTGCTGTCATGTTATGTTGTACAGTGTCATTATCATCTTTATAATGAGGTTGAAACTGTATATTAGAAATGAGCTGGTATTTGAAATGACTAACAGTATGTAAGGAAGGCATTTCATGAACTGAATATGGACCAGTAGCGCGTGTCTGTGTGTATTACCACAGAGTGCAGCAGCCGCGTCCGGGAGGTGCTGGGGCTGCTGAAGAAGCTGTGATTGGGCACTAAATACTCATCTGCATCCACGGCTTCGTCCAGCTCTCCGCTCATCAGACTGCGGTAGAACTTGGAGTCAGAAGGACTGGGTAAATGCATCCGATCATCACCCTGTTAACAGGAAAAGACGGATCAGTGATCAGCAATACTCCAGTGAAGAATTCAGATTTGTGTTTCTCTTACCTGAATGACGAGATAGCGGGACGGGTCACGTGCCATTTTAGTAAACTCCGCGATGAGCTCCCTGAAGCGAGGTCTGCTCTCTGCATCAATCATCCAACCTGGATGAAAACAGTGACGTGATGATAAAGGAGATGATGAAAAAAAACTCTAAATGTATAATCTCCTAGCCACTCTAATGTTGCTTCAAACTCTTTTTTTTTTGTTGTTCAGATTCAATTTAATTAGGGATGCACAATATATCAGTATCATATTGGTTATTGGTCAGTATTATATACTTTTTAATTTATAGGCATCGTTTGATATAGGATATTGGCCGATATTGGATATTTAATTGTGTATGCTCAAAACGAATCCTTGAAAATACTAATCATTTAAATGTAATTTTATTCAAAGTAATCTCATCAATCTCAATCTTCATTTCATATACTATAATGTTGTGATGCCTAAATTTACTTTCAGAAATTAGAATGATAGTGTTTTATTTTGAATTTAATTAAACAATATGTCATTTGAAGTTAGGGTAACACTTTATTTTAGGGTCTCTTAACTAGTTGCTTATTAACATGCATATTACTAGAATATTAGCCATTTATTAGTACTAATTAAGCACATGCCTTATTCTACATGACCTTATTCTCCATCCCTAATCCTACCCAATACCTAAACTTAACTACTACCTTGCTAACTATTAATAAGCAGCAAATTAGGAATTTATTGAGGGAAAAGTCTAATTTAATAGTGAATAAGTGTTCCTTATTCTAAAGTGTTAACGAAGTTAGTCAGCCATAACTTGACAATATTATCAATTTAATAATATAAAATAATAATAATATTAATAATTAAGTAAAAATCGGTATTAAATGATCAATGCATCCCTAAATAAAGAGTCAACGCTACTACAGCTATATACAGAATGATGAATTGCTAAGTAGATAAAAAAAATGTTTTTCATGCTTTCTTCATATCTTATCTTACAGAGGGAACTAAATCTGTCACTGGTTCCCCCTTATAACAATTGATTTATGGAAACAATATGTATAAAACACACAAAGCCATTGCTTTTCCAAATAGATGGGATACCTTTACTGGAAAAATAGATTTAACAATTGTATGGCATATTAATGGGTTTCATGTGTGAAAAATCAAGCGTAGCGTTATTTCTGGCAGGTCACGTTAGTCAAGCGCGCATTAGCTGACTATCAGCTGGTCCCCATCTACCTATAGGAATACGACACCTATCTAAGCATTCATATATAAGTTCCCTCAGTATTATCAGCAGTTTTCGCATTAGCCTGAATGCACTGTAAGTCGTTTTGGATAAAAGCGTCTGCTAAAAGCTTCTAAATATTTAATGATACAGGAGCATTTACATTTGGCAGTTCGATCATGCAATCATGAAAAGACCAAGTGTAAAGTGTTTATGAGCCACATACAGAACCTTTATCAGATCCAAACGGAACAATGTCATCATATGGAGACACATGGAGGGAAAAATAGTGGTAATCAAACACTGCAATACTTCAATATGCAGCTTTAAAAAAACAAAACAAATAAAAATCACAGAAGTGAATGATTTCCTATTATTTGCATTTATGAATAGTAGATTTTTATGCATTTTGAATGTAAATGGAACTTACATACCGAATCTGATAGCAAACTGACTAATCACGACTGTAAAGTGACTAAAGTAAATGTAAATAGGCTCTAAGAATGCCCTGATAAGGGAAAACGTAAATTAAACTGGGGCGGCCACAACGGAAACACAACTGTTACAGAAATTACTGTGCAAATTGATGATATTCAAAAAAGTCAGACAGTATTTGAGAACATGAAAGTATATTTGATCAGGCTTTTCTCGGAATGTTAAATCATCATATCAACCATATCGCTATATTTTCTAGTCATATTCTGATCAAAGTTTCTCTCAAAAAAGAAATGTTATTCCCTCAGCAGTGCAGCCTGTCTGCTAAAAGAATCTTCACAGCTACTGATTTGCACTTCAGAAATTAGATATGACTAAAATTTTTGAATATTTGTGAGTTGTGAGTGATATTACCTATTTTTAGTTACCTATCATCAGCAAGAAACCTGGATAGGCATATCAGTTCATTCTAAATCTAAAAATATATTCATACATCTTCTAGTTTTACTTTAAACATGATGTATTAAACTGCATTTTTCACATTTTTCCTTCTTTCAAATAGGGCAATTGAGAAATGGGAGAAAATACTGTGGTGTAAACTAAACTAGAGAAGCATATCAATTAATAATCAATCAAATGAACTGCTAATAATTGTAATTAATAATTTTATTTAAAAGAATACATTTAAATAATAAAATAAAAATAACAACATATTAGAATATTTATTAAATTGACACATTAAATTGACATCTCAAAACATGTTCATCATCAAACAAAATGACTCATTGGTTAGCAGAAGAGATGAGATTAAATAAAAATACACAATTAAAAGAACAATCCATTTACCTTAGCAATCTGCACACACCAGTTGAGCAGGTGTTGAGAGCCAATGTTGTCCTTATTTTCTCTGACGTAGTCCAGCAAACAGCCGTAGGGCATCAACTGGGTGATAAGTTGGATTGTGGAGGTCAAGCAGATGCCGAGCAGACGACACACGTGAGGATGCTCAACGCTCGCCATCACATAGGCCTCCTTTAGATACATACAAATGAGGTCAGCACAAATGCACCATATATATAGTATACAGCAGCACTGACAAATACAGTCGCTGTGTATAGTCCCTACAGACTTAAAACTAACAAATGAGGTGCCTAATTAGAGCGCATTACAAAATATTTGCAGGGATGGAGGCCTGGAGTTCTGAAGAAAAACGCTTCAGGAAAAAGTAAACTTCGCAGAAACATAAACTGTTTTTGTTTTTTTTTCAAGAGAACTTAGTGCCATTACCAATAACCTTTTCCTTTCAAAAAATGAGGGAGTGACTGGTCTCAATCTCAGTCTCTATTTCATTTATTTTTTCCATTCTTTTTTTTTCTTTTTAATATTCAAAGGACTGTGCAGATCTGTTAGATTTCAGTTTCTGCAGACTCTCAAAAAGTTATACTGTACTGGGTGTTTACATGCATGAGTTATCTTCAAAGTGACCTTGAGAAGCGGCCTGCATAGCCACATCCTCACAATCAAAGAGAATATTGGAGGAAATTACATTCTTTGTGCTAGAAAGGTCTTGTTTGCTGTTGCAGTGATGAAGCGCATGCAGAAAGCAGGAATTCCTCCTCCAAGTTTTCTGTTCTATATCAACTCTGAACTGGAACTGGTCAGGTTACCCTTTAACTCAAGGTTATGTAGTATAAAATTCAGCTGCACTCGTCATTGGAGAATAAGGCCTTTTCTGCACAATCATCATCTTAACTAGAATGACGAAATGTTGATTTTACTGTCTGTGCTTACTGAAATAATTGATTGTTGATTGATGTTAACTGGACCACACAGATACAGCACAGATGCATGAATAATCACATTATAGGCAAAGAATGTAGAGAAAAGTGTTTGATTTTAGTGAAATACAAAGCCAACTTTCAAATTTTGTCAAAATTTAAAATGTTTTCTTTCACTCGCTAAAGCAGGCTTGAGTAATTAGTAGGGATGCACGATATTGTATTTTTGCCGATATCCGATATGCCGATATTTTTCAACTCATTTTGGCCGATAACCGATGCCGATACCGATATATTTCCTTTTGTTTGGAAACAACACCAAGTCTCTCCTGTGCAGAAATTATAAGCAAATTATTTTTAATTTTGGTTAGTTTTTAAAAAGAACTTAGAATTTGTTAGAATTAAATAAACAATAATGAAGTTATTTTATAATGACAGTACATTGAAAATAACTATAAATAAACTATATTCAATCACTGCATTTAAAAAAAAAAATTCAGAAAGATGCAGTGGTAACCTTAACATTTTTATTTTAAGATTTAAAATGTTTTTATGGTCTAAAGCAAAAGAGTTGTAAAAATTCTGAAAATCTTTTAGAGCTCATAATTTGTTTAAAAAATATAACATATTACACATTAATGAATAAATCAGTATATATAAAATTATTTAATTTAAGTTTCATGTTTGTGATTTATTTAATTTTGTTCATGTAAGCTATAGCATCTGACCTTTAAATCAAAACATACTCATGATTTTATGGCATCAATTACTGCTTTATTTAATCAAACACAGTCTAAATATTATTTGTGTATTTTGCTTTCATTTTATTAGAAGTAGGCCAACAGCGCCCCCTACGGAATTAAAACCGAATGGGCATTAGGACCCGGGGGAGGCTGCCGCTGCATGTGCTATTACTGTTGACTATATCACACACCAAATGCATCATTCTGTATTCTCAGTTTAAATGCAGCGATTCAAAACAGTGACTCCAATCACCATTCAGGTAAAACTTTGCTTCAAAAATGAGTCACACTGCTGACGTGATCTAATCGCACTGTTGATGTGATCTAATCGCTAGCACACCCTGAGCACATGTGAGTTAATGTATTCCTCTTATCGGCAAGACATATCGGCATAATTTTTCATATTGGGCCGATGCCGATATTTACATTTAAAGCCTTTATCGGCCGATTCCGATATTGGTCTGATAATATCGTGCATCCCTAGTAATTAGCACATATAAAAAATATGAGTCCAGATTACAGTGTCCCAAAAAGTATTTGGAAATTTAAGCCACACTTAAAAGCTAACTTCACTGCATTAGATACAAAATATCTAACCAAGTGGCAACTGCAAACAACTTCAATTGTTTGGCAATTTCAGCCAGCCTTAATTGTTCAACTATCTTTTAGTATGTCACTTGTTAAAGCCTCTTTAATTGTCTATGCAGTATTTTCAGCAGTAAACTGAAAACAAGACCTTGAGTCACAGTCTAAGTCGTGAATAAGGTCAAATGTGACAGCACAAAAACTGAGATTCAGACTCTAATACTCACATCCAAGATCTCCGTGTTTGCTTTGGGAGACGTGGCTTCTCGTAAGACCTTAATGGCGACGGGGATCTTCACACTCTCTCCCTCTGGAACCCACAAGCCCTGCAGGAACAGACATCTATGTCTTAATATTTCATGTCGCAAACAAAGCAACACCCAGTGTGTTGTAACCGATGAGGTTTCACAGCTGAAATCATCCTGAGATAAAAAGATAACATTTCTACATCTCTACAGATCTAGAGAAAATTAAGTAGGCATCAAAAGAGGAAAGAAGAAAAGAACGTAGCAACAAATATTTAAATAAGCAACCTTAAAGGGACAGTTCACCCAAAAATGAACATTCTGTCATCATTTACTCACCCTTAAGTTCTTCCAAACCTGTATGAAGGGTGAGTAAATGACAGAATGTTCTTTTTTGAGTGAACTATCCCTTTAAAGGGAGGTTAGTCACCTTATACACAGTGCCGAAAGCTCCGGACCCAAGCACTTTGATCTTCTTGAACTCCGTCTCTTTGAGGATGCGCAGCAAGGCCTGGTTGGGGGCTTCGCCACTGGGGGTCAGAGGCTCCACTAGCTTTAGAGACAAATAGAGTCAGAAAAGCTCCCCTCCACACATAAACACACATCCTGTCTTTGAATTAGCATGGGCTGGCATTTATCTGTATTCACGGAAGCTATTGCACCTCAATGACTGATTTCCATCAGCATTCATAATATTCACTGTTGACACAACAACAGTAAGCTGGATTCACTGAATTGATCTTACATGGTTTCACCAAGCTCTGCCAGCTCTCTTCCTTTAATGGTGTGTGCACACCAAAAGCAAATGTAATTATTTGCTCGAGTAGATAACATCCAAAATCAAAGCAAAGATGTGAATTACATCCTGCATGTAATCTAGAGCGAGTAACACACTGCGAATATTCACTTAGCTTTTGGTGTGCACATATCATAAGCGTTTGGTTGTTTAACAGTAGATCCTCAGAATATTCAGATTATGGTTGTCTTGAGGTCTTACCTCTCTTTCTTGCAGGAGTCGTCGTAGGGTTCTCTTCCTTTTGATGTGCCGTCTGCGCAGTAGAACAGCAACTCCTAGACCCAAGATAACAAACGCCAGCAGACTTCCAACCACACCAGCGGCAATCATGGGCAAAGCCGAACTACAGGAACATTACGGAGTTAAACTTTTTGCATGTAGTGGAAGACGGTCCTCTCTTGACCATAGATGTCACTAAATCTCAAAATTGATTGAGTAGTTATGCTCTTATTGATGTTGAATTTTCATCTGAACATCAACATTTGGGAGAATTATTCCATTCAAACTCGTTTTGAGTTTAACATTTTTTTTGTCATTGGATGATTAGAAATAATAAGAAATAAGTTAAACCGTAGGAATAAGAGGACCCCATCAGAATTGGGACGGAGATTCTCAGTGGCATGTTGCTGTTTTCGTTGTTTAATTTAATAATTTATTTATGAATTATTAAAAATGTATTGATTTATTATAATTCATGGATTTAACATTTAATTAATCCGTGAATTATATGTATATTTCAACCATTTTCATTATTCATAACTTATATTTTGGTAACACTTTAGTATAGAGACCAATTCTGATTATTAACTAGTTGCTTATTAGCATGCCTTCTATTAACATATTGGCTGTTTATTAGTACTTATAAAGCACATATTCTGCACGACCATATTCTACATCCCAAATCATACTCAATACATAAACTTAACAACTACCTTACTAACTACCTTACTAGCAGCAAATTAGGAGTTTATTGAGGCAAAAGTCATAGTTAATGGTTTGTTAATGGTGAGAATTGGACCTTAAAATTATATATATATACATATATATATATATATAATTTTGGCAATTTATTAAGAAATATTTAACATATATACTATATTACATTTTAATAAATATATTTTATTATTAAAGACAGACTGTCAAATGATGGATGGATTTTGCATACTCAAAATCAAAAATCAGATGACAGCTCAGATAAATAAGCATTCTCTGCGGGGCTTTTTTCATCCAACTTTTCATGGTTTTTCGATTTCCTGATATAAAAACTAAATTAGTTAATGTTTTCTATTCATATCCCCTAATAATATATTGGACAATGCATCATCATCCTGTACATGCTAAAATCATTTCTATATTTGTTACAATTCAGCAGAAAGGCACACTGCCCTCAAGAAGGATATCTTCCTTTATTTCTCACCATATGCATCATTTTCATTTATTCCTAGACATCCACTGTGATAAAGGCTTGAGTATTTGGTATCATTTTCTAAAAATATGTTCTAATTCACAGCCTCTTTATTACTTTTTTTTTCGACAGAAACTATGGCGATTTATGAGGATGAACATTCTTGTGGTTCTTGGGATATTCTGGAAAAGTGGAGAAGTATACAACAGAGTATTACGAGACAGATTCACTTCTTACCCTTTGAAATCTTTGCAGTCTTTCAGATCAGGCCCAGTACATCTGCAAAGCAAAACAGGAAATTCATCAATCACAACTAGTGCACGCTGCAATCCCTGATGAACCTGGTTAAATTGCACAAATGACCGTTTCATGTCATTACATTCGCATCATATACGATGCCTCTCTCACCCCTGGGTGCAGTTCTCATGACAGGGCTGGCACACTCGCATCCTGTCAGCGTATTTCCAAATGAGTATGTCTTTCTCTCCCGGTATGCCTTGCGGGCAGCGCGGCACACAGTGCGGGCCATCTTTGTAGTTTGCACAAACAGTACATTTGTCGGGTCCCTGGACAAAAGCTGGAAATTAGATGGCAACAAGCAACTTTTCTACAGTCTTCAAGAGATGTGAATTTAATGATGTGTCTCCAGGACAGAAAACATTGGCTTGAGAGACTGGTGTGCTGCCATCAGCTTTAAAAAAAATAAGAATAAACACTATTTACTGACAGCAGAACATGTGGTACTGTAGGACTGGTTTGATACTTACAGGGCCGGTGCAGGTCAGGGTTTCATTCATGAGCAGACATTCAGGATCACATTCGACACACGTTTGATTGACCTCATATTCACGTGGCTCACTGTATGGACAGAAATGCATTCTGGTCAATATAGTTGAAATCATCATTGAAAAAACAAATGGTAATACTTTAGTTTAGGGACCAGTTCTCACAATTAACTAGTTGCTTATTAGCATGCATATTACTACTAACTGTTTATTACTGCATATATTGGCTGTTTATTAGGTCTTATAAAGCACATATTAATGCCTTATTCTACATATGACCATATTCTACAGCCCTTAATTCTACCCCACACCTAAACTGAACAACTACCTTACTAATTATTAATAGGCAGTAATTAGGAGGTTATCGAAGCAAAAGTCAGTTAATAGTTAGTTAATAGTGAGAATTGGTCCCTAAACTAAAGTGTGACCAAAAAAATCACTTAACACCAAAAGTACAGCTAAAGGAGCAAATTCACTAAATAGTTGTGCCACTTTTACAGACATTTCCTTGCCCTGTTTCTATGTTCCTTTCATTAAAAGTAGGCCAAAAAGGTAAGGGATAATGTATAGTCAGCTGACCATAATCACAAAATAAAATTAGTGGTTTACTACATAAAAAATAAACAAACAGAAAAAACATACATACAGACAGACAGATAAATAAATACATACAGTAAATAAATAAATAAACATTTATTTATTATTTTATTGATTAAATAAAATAATAATAAAAATATTATTGATTGAATGCAAAATGCAATATATGCTGCCTTTATGTGACTTCTGCACCTTCAAAGTTTTAAAAATCTTCACCATTTACTTGCATTGAGCTCAAATATTCTTCTTTAAATCTTTATGTTCTGCAGAAGAACAAAAGTCATACATATTGAAATGGCATGAGACTGCCAGAATGATCATTTTTAGTGTGTTTATTTTTTTAACCTGCATTAAAAATGCAGGTTAAAAAATTCAAGATAAGGATTTAAATGTTTGCAATCGGAGACATTGCCTATTGTAGAGCTGTTATTTTGAGTTTAAACATGGATAAACTGAGAAGGCATAACAGAGCTCTCACTCACCCAGCCAGCAGGTTGCAGGAAGCCACACAGTGTTTTTTACGGGTGTAATGCTTACAGGTGAAGCACATAGTGGGACCAGGACCCCAGCAGCCATCATTTGTGCACATCTCATCACATGTGCTGTTCTGATTCGCTGTAACACAGACATTTAGATAAGATATCAACACAAAAGATAGAGCATGTGTTTTAAATCAACCTCAGTCAGATGAGTCAACCTTGAGTCAAATGTCTGTAAAAGCAAAAATGTAAAACAGTCCATTAAAAATGGATGCTTGTATTTGAAGGAATACTGTAGCTCACCCAAAAGAGAGAATTCTGGTACTATTTACTCATGCACCAAACCTGTAAAAATGTTTTATGTTAATTATAAGTTATATGAACTACATTTATGGAGCTTTCATGATATTTTGTGTTTTTTTTTAGCTGGACAGATGTGGTCACTATGAGTCGTGTTTGGAAAAGAGTGACTGTGTGAAAATTGTTTAAAAATGATCCTTTTGTGCTTTACAGAAAGAAAAAAAACAGCCACATACAGTGCAGGTTTGGGATGACATACGGGTGAGTAACCTAAAACAGAACTGTCATTTTTGGGTGAACTAAATTGAAATTATTTGAAAAGTGTAATTGTTTTAATTCATTACCACAGGTGGCAGCATCAGCATTTAATGACATTTTGACAATCTGTTGTTTAGATTTGAAGAGGTGTTTCCAGTGGCCAGGGCTGGTGTAGCAGAGATGCTTATTCTGAGAGATGACCACATCACCGTCACTGATCTCCCTCAGAGAACGCAGGCCAAAATATGTGATTTCAGTTTGGGTGACAGCAAAGCTGAATGCACCTCTGTGGGAGCAAGAACAAAATCATTCATTTATGTCGTAATGTCAAAATTCTCTGAGATTGCCGACATATTTGAGACTGCAGTATTTTTTATTAACTTACTGCTTTTTTGTACGTCCACGGATGACCTCAAGGTTTTCAAAGGCACTGAGGGACGGCATGTCTTTTGGCCACTGCTGAATCACCAGGTAGCCTTTGAGTTGGGAGAGGAATGAGATCTTCAGGAAGATTTATGAACACTGAGGGGCCAAAGTTCCCCTACATGACACATCATTTTAATCATTACAAATGTCCAATATTAAACCACTGCATTCTCACCAGTGATTTCTTTTACAGTTTTAAATACATTGAGCTTGGCCGGGTCCAGTCTTGGAGTTTCAGTATGCAGGTCACTGTAAATAATAATAATAATAAAAAGGATATCAAAGAGTTTGTATATTTTTTTGGCTCAATCACACAAATATGTGACCATGGACCACAAAACCAGTCATACGGGTCAATTTCTTGAAATTGAGATTTATACATCATATGAAAGCTGAATAAATTCGATGTCTGGTTTGTTAGGATAGGACAATATTTGGCCGAGATACAACTATTTGAAAATCTGGAATCTGAGGGTGCAAAAAAATCGAAATACTGAGAAAATCGCCTTTAAAGTTGTCCAAATGAAGTTCTTAGCAATGCATATTACTAATCAAAAATTAAGTTTTGATATATTTATGGTAGGAAATTTACAAAATATCTTCATGGAACATGATCTTTACTTAATATCCTAATGATTGTTGGCATATCAGAAAAATCGATCATTTTGACCCATACAATGTTTTTTTGGCTATTGCTAAAAATATACCCAAGCGACTTAAGACTGGTTTTGTGGTCCAGGGTCACATATAAATAATTCAAAAATGGAACATATTCATAGTATAATTGTTTTTAAGCAACATGGAATGGTACTAAACAATTTGTAATCGATTCTTGGTTATCAGAGAATGTGAAACATCCTTCTCACCCATTAAATGTTGTGGTGAGAATTGCAACACCTCCGCTGATTTTTGTGCAGTTCTCAAAGGAATCAATGTTGCTGGCATTGATTGACAGGACATTGGCCAGAGGCCCCATTTCCAGCCCATTGCAAACTAGAGGGATGGTAGCAAACATATTAAATATTAACTGCAACTTCTTTCGTAGGTAAAGAATTAGCCGTGAAGCCAATAATAAATTCAAAACTTATGCTACCAGTAAAAAGTTTAGACACACTTGACTGATCTTAAAAACCTTTAGGGCAAACCTTAAATGACATTACTTTTGTAAACACTAAATTAAAACTAAAATGTGTGTTTCTCAACTATCCTGAAAAGAAAGGCAAACATAAATAAAAAACACATTTTTAATATATATTAAAAATTATTTCCAGTAATATTCAAATGGATGGGGTGGAATAATGAATAAATACACAGCAGTCTCAACTGTACCTTTTGGACACAGGCCATCACACTTCTTACATTTCCGAACTCCACCCTCATCCACTTCATAGGTGCCAGGGCTGCATGTTCTTACACATGCCCCATGGTCTGTCACGACATAGTTGTCTGAGAAAAAAACAACATCAAACAAGCAGTCACTCCAGACAGAATCATTAACCACAACCAACAAGAGCAACACAACACAACACAACACAACACAAAAGAAACTGATGTATGCATCAAACCATTCTGTCATGGTTATCCTGCTTTTTGAGATGTTATTCAGAAACCAAAGTTGAGCAACAGTTGAAGACTGTAATGGAACTGGAATGTGTTTTTTATATTTTAACCCTGGTTGCCTAAAATATTAATCTTCAGAATGCAAGAATTCAATATAGTACACTACCATTCAAAATTGTAGGTGTTTAATAAAAAAAAAGATCAAAATTGATCAAAGAATTTATAAAGATTTCTATATTAAACAAACGCTATTCTTTTGAACTTTCCATTCATCAAATAATCCTGAAAAAAGCATGTTTTACATAAAAATATTAAGCAGAACAACAGTTTTTGACTTTGATGATAATACGAAAATGTTTCTTGAGCACCAAATTTTTACAATAGAATGATTTCTGAAGGATCACGTGACACTAAAGCCTTGAGTAATGGCTGCTAAAAATTCAGCTTTGCCATCACAGGAAGAAATACAATTAAAAAATATATGAAATAGAAAACAGTTATTTTAAGTAGTAATAGTATATCACATTATTACAGTTTTTACTATATTTTTGATCAAATAACTGCAGCCTTGGTGAGCATAAGAGATTTCAGTTCTAAACTTCTGAACAGTAGTGTACTGTATTCAGTATGTTGTTTCCAGTCACTAACTGTTGAAATATTTTTTATGTTTTATTTTCATTATATTTTTATGAAACGATTCTAAATAGTATGTTGTCACTAATTCAGTAAGATTTAAAATGTAAAAAAAAAAATGGATTTAATCACTTAATAAGTTGAGGACCACTTACTTTTTTGGCAGTTTTGGGGACCAGGGCCCCAACAGGAAGCATTGTAACAGCTTGGATCACACTTCTTACCTGTGGGAGGTAAAGTAGAACATTCGTATTCAAAATGCAAAATGAATTAGTACCATTTAATATATATGTATGACTCCTGAGGGACATACATTGTCTTGCTAAGCTTGGTTCTGGCTCTTTGATTTTAGGCTGACTCTTCATGTTCAGAATGTCAATCCACTGGATGCTCTCCACGTTACATAAATGATTGTTATTGGCAAATTTGATTCCACCCTTCAGTATTTCTAGGAATGGAAAACAACAATGTTTGAAAAATTGCTTTCACATATGACACACCTCACATTTGAAATGCAGGTCTATTCATATTTTCCAGCACTGATAATTAGAAGTGATAATTCACTATATGTGACCCTGGACCACAAAACCAGTCATAAGGGTACATTTTTCAAAACTGAGATTTATACATCATCTGCTGAAGCTGCATAAATAAGCTTTCCATTGATGTATGTTTGTTAGGATAGGACAATATTTAGTCGAGATACTACTATTTGAAAATCTGGAATCTGAGGGTGCAAAAAAATCTAAATATTGAGAAAATCACCTTTAACGTTATCCAACTGAAGTCCTTAGCAATGCATATTACTAATCAAAAATTAAGTTTTGATACATTTACGGTAGGACATTTACAACATATCTTCATGGAACATGATCTTTACTTAATATCCTAATGATTTTTAGCATAAAAGAAAAATCTATAATTTTGACCCATACAATGTATTTTTGGCTATTGTTACAAATATACCCCAGCGACTTAAGACTGGTTTTGTGGTCCAGGGTCACATATATTCTACTGTATTTTGACCAAATAAATGCACATAAGAGACTTTATTAAAAATAATAAATTCTAAATAATAAAACGTCATTGTACATCAGTACTTAAATCAATTAATAATAATTAATAAACCATTACAGTCGTGAGCCTTCTTGTGTATTTCACATTTGTGGAATTTTAGCCTATTTTGCGATGCAAATTTGTTCCAATTAGACAGAGAGAATTTGTAGACTGCAATTGTCAAGTCAAACCACAGGTTTTCACTTGAATTGAGGTCTAGGCTCTGACCAAGCAATTTCAAAATCGTCATTAAATACAAACAAAAGACTAAAATGATTGTAATAAATCAAATGAGGCTGTTGAGAGCCAATCTGAGGCATGTAGGTGTCTTTTGCAGCTAATGAACCAGTCAGAATTCAGTGTAGGTGGGCGTTTGTTTTAAGTGCTCTGAGCAGCAACGGAAACCAAGATAAACAGTGCTCGTGGCAGAGAGCTCATCTGAATGGTCTGAGCACTTGCTCTTTCTCACACACTCATTTGGGAAAAAAACTACATTTACTCAGTCTGTCCATTGGCTATTGCTGCAGAGACCATTATGAACTGTAATTCTGACTAAAAGGCAAAAATAGAATTAAAACAACTAAAACTGTGAGGTCTCATTGAATAGTGAAAGAATTAGTCATCAACAGCTCCTATTTTGCACCACAAGATATCCCCAATGAGACAACCAGCAGTTTCCACTAATCGATGCATTAACTGTAAAATTGTGAATAATTACATTATTGTGTATGTAATAATTAAGTTATTGTGTAACAGAAGACAGACCCAGTTATTTCACAAGTGACTTCCTGAGACATCACTTGATTAGCTGCAAAGGGTGATGGGAATTCCCACTGATTTGAAGGAAATTAGCATTTCAAAATGTTAGATGAGACACATATGACAGACAAAGTAACCTCAATACAAATACAAATCAATGATTCAAAAATAATGTGTCCATGGGTCATGGTGGTCTCTGTCTGTCATTTCAACGACAGACTTTTTTGATTTGTTATTTTTGATGTATATTTATTTTTTTATTGCTTTATCCTAGCGACCTCGATCACTATGCAATGGTCGACCCTATTGCAGTGGTCTTCAACTGATGAATGGTGACCTAATTCACAAAAAAGTAAAAGAAAAAAAAGCAGTCATCTTAGTGATATTTTAATATAATTTAGAGTTTATTACAGTTTTTTTTTTAAATGCCCCTAGTATGCCATTTCGACTATTTCCTTTCATGCAGTGTGTAATGTAGCTGTATGTGAATGTAAACGATCTGCAAAGTTGCAAAGCTGGAAAGTCGAAATTAAGTTATTGTCTCCCAAAAGAAAGAATCGACTCCTGCGCTGTGAAAGTAAATTTGTTATATTTTCACTTCTGAAAGATGAGGCTGCAAAGAATCAGTAGCTAATATATATTTTTTCCACTGTATAACAGCAGTACAACCCCAATTTATTATTCTTCAACTGATGAATGGTGACCTAATTCACAAAAAAGTAAAAGAAAAAAAAAGCAGTCATCTTAGTGATATTTTAATATAATTTAGAGTTTATTACAGTTTTTTTTTTAAATGCCCCTAGTATGCCATTTCGACTATTTCCTTTCATGCAGTGTGTAATGTAGCTGTATGTGAATGTAAACGATCTGCAAAGTTGCAAAGCTGGAAAGTCGAAATTAAGTTACTGTCTCCCAAAAGAAAGAATCGACTCCTGCGCTGTGAAAGTAAATTTGTTATATTTTCACTTCTGAAAGATGAGGCTGCAAAGAATCAGTAGCTAATATATATTTTTTCCACTGTATAACAGCAGTACAACCCCAATTTATTATTTTTTCCCCCGTCATTTTACTGAGGACTGCTTCTCTAATCTCATGGAGTTCAATGCAGGATTCACAAAACACTTGCTCTTGAAAGATGGATCAGTGCCCAGTTTATTTGGACCAGCTGACTCCACTGAATCACAACCTGTGAGTATGATAAATAATAGATGATTATATTATCTATCAAGTATTCAAAATATAGAACTATGGCAATGGGCGTATCATTTCTGAAACGTAGACCAATCACAACAGACTGGGCCATCTGACCAATCAGAGCAGAGTAGGCTCACAGAGATATGTGAATGTAAACGATCTGCAAAGTTGCAAAGCTGGAAAGTCGAAATTAAGTTACTGTCTCCCAAAAGAAAGAATCGACTCCTGCGCTGTGAAAGTAAATTTGTTATATTTTCACTTCTGAAAGATGAGGCTGCAAAGAATCAGTAGCTAATATATATTTTTTCCACTGTATAACAGCAGTACAACCCCAATTTATTATTTTTTCCCCCGTCATTTTACTGAGGACTGCTTCTCTAATCTCATGGAGTTCAATGCAGGATTCACAAAACACTTGCTCTTGAAAGATGGATCAGTGCCCAGTTTATTTGGACCAGCTGACTCCACTGAATCACAACCTGTGAGTATGATAAATAATAGATGATTATATTTTCTATCAAGTATTCAAAATATAGAACTATGGCAATGGGCGTATCATTTCTGAAACGTAGACCAATCACAACAGACTGGGCCATCTGACCAATCAGAGCAGAGTAGGCTCACAGAGAGGAGGGGTTTAGAGAGACTGAATCTTAGAACTGCTTCGAATGAATTATTTGAGAATCACTGGAAAATGAGGTGATTAAATGCATATTTTGAGAAAACAAAAGTGTTTTTTGACCTTGCATGCATGTAAACCTGTTGTAGGAGACTAGGGGGCACCTTAATACTTTGAATTTTAGTTTTTAGTCTTTGTTTTTTTGTATTTTTACTTTTCATTTGAACTTTAATTCAATGTTTAGAAATTTAGATATGGACTTTTGTTTTTTATTTATTGATTTATTTAAATATGTCTATCTAGATTTTACTATTTTAATTCTGTTTGAGTTGTTTTAGCACATCATCATTGCTTTGGCAACTAGCTGTTTTTTATTTCATGTTTATTTTATGAGCTGCTCGTGTTCACTATGAAACACACAGCTCATATATTTAAGTCAGTCTCAGCCTTTGCGATTTGATAATCTCACTAAGCCATATCATGATTTAATCACGATTTAATTATGGGTTCACTTGCAACTAGTATAAATATGGTTTATGCTGACCACAATGCTTTTTTATGGTGAATTATTGTATGCCATCAGAATTTGAGACATTTAGAAACCAAACAGAATAATTTTGCATACTGTTGGGCCTATGGGGTTCATGTTGATTTGATACATTTCAATGTGGATTTTATGTTGGATTTTGTGTTGATCACAACAAGGTAAACTCTGGGTCCTGAACCAATACCAGTTGAAAACCACTGGACTAATAAATCATATGGTGCAATGTCAGTGGTAAAAAACGATGTGTGGGTGGCAATTCAGATCATTAATAGGCTTAGATAACAGAGAGGCCAAACAACTCAACCAGTCTCAGTTCAAAGTTGTTTCTAGTTTTAGGACAAACTAGACTCCACTTTCAAGAAAAACTTATGTTAAGAGTTTTTAGGAGCCAACTTTTCAAGACCAGGTCTTGAAGAATGGAGCTTTATAGTCACACAAGTACAGTAAGTGTCTCTCTATATAAACACTGAATGGATGAACTGTACAACACAATTACAGAATTCACTCCTCCAAGTCTTCTAAGGAAAACTCATAGTATTGTAGCTTTGATGAGGTTTTGAGATGGAGTAGGGGCAATTCTCGCTGTTGTGAGGTTGTTGGGTCACATTCTTTAACGTGTCTAGTCTTGAAGGAAATGCTTATGCTTGTAAACAACTGAGCGACAGAAGTCTCAAAAAGGTGCTTAAAATGGCATTAAAGTGATAGTTCACCCAAATATTTACTCAACCTCATGTCATAATTTCTTCTGCAGAACACACATTTTTAATGTTTTAACTGTGTTTGTCCATTCAATGAAAATCAGTGAGGTCCAAATTTGAATTGTATGGACAAAAAAAATACAATTTTCTAAATATCTACTTTTGTGCTCCACAAAAAAAAAAAACAGTTTTGGAAATGAAAGTGAGCAAATTCTTATTGCTGGGTGTACTATGTATTTGAGTAAAAAAACAAAACAAATGTCAACAAAATGATCACCAACCTTGACTATTTTAGACAACATATTTCCTGATTGTGTAAAAGTAGTTCCAAGTGTGACACATTTCAAAACTGAAACGATGGTTTATTCATTTACTCACTCACAGGGCAAACCTGTAGCCAAATCATTGATTCTTTCATTTTAGTGCATTTGTTTTTCTGCTTTGAAAAACATGTAGAAAAGATTATTATTATTTTAGACAACAAAGATTATCTTATGTGTGATATACCAAAAAATTGCAAATACCAACATGTTCTCACTCCCAAATCGTCACATATGAATGCTTAGACAGGACTCCTTGACAATGGGTATCCTTTAAGCATCATTTTTCAACATGCAGTGTACAGCATTACTTTTGAGAAACCTCTGGTGTCAATACAAAGATGCAAAGGGCATGGGAAATGTATCATCATTATATATTGGGGGTATGATACTATCATTATGATAGATCTAACGTAAAACAATCCAAGTGTTCTGAGGGCAAATTATTCATTTGTGTGAGGAAAAAACCCAAAAGTGATCATCATCTCCAGCAATATTACAAAGACATTAAAAAATTGCTGCCTGAAGAAGCCTTACTTCAGGTTTGATTGTGAAATACCATTGCCTCTCGTGTGTCTGTGACCGATTGTGTCATGCGAATGTTAGGATTTATCTTTTGAATGGGACATGACTGCGTTAATGGAGTGGTAACAGTTTTGGCAATTAAAATATGAAGTTTTATGAAGGGTTTCCTCAGAAGGGCTTATATTTGAAATATCCTGTCACAGCATTCAAATAAAATATGACATGTAAACTTAATTTTATGCCTTAGATAATGTGGAAATGATTTTCCAGAGGGAGTTTTGATGTATAATCTCATTTGTGCCCAACAGTTAAAGCAACTTGGCAAAAGTCGTAAGTAGTTCTGAAGAACAGAAGAGTGCTTCTGTTATGAGGAACAGCTTAGTAGGAAAAACTGAGGATGAGAAAACAGGTTCCCTGTGCTCTGCTTTACTCTTACTGCAATAAAAGTGCGTTTCATAGCCCAGAGTCAAGCCATCAGCCCACCTCCTACACACAGGACAAGATAAAACCATAAACAGAGTCTTAATGGTGTTATCTAGGACGGCCAATATGGAGTTATTAATTTCCTGCGTCTGTCACTGGCAGAATGAAGGCTTTCTGGAGCGGATGACAGGTTGCATAAAACATATGACGTCCTGAGACAGTAGGATGTTTTCCATTCATATAGATGATACTGTAGCATGTGATGAAGAAATCATGGTCAGAGGTACCTAACGTCACTTGTTTCTTCGTTAAAGCTTGAGTTGGCTCACTTCCTTATAGCAATGCTTCTGGCCCAGTGCCATGATGGCAAAAGTAAGGTGTGGCTTTACCTAGGCTGGCTCAGCTTCAGTAAGTATACTGTTCTTCTCCAGATATGACGTAACTATGTGAGTGTTTCTTCTTGCCGCTGGCTGTAGGTGTGCTGAACGCTCTTCATAATGTGTGTTCCCATGCACTCACACTACAGGTTTAACACCATGTACCTGAGTCATGAAAAACATGTTGCAATAAAGGGAAGAAAAATGCATTTACCATCTGTTCACGCATTTTGAAATATCTTTCTTGAAGAGGTTGTGAGCATATTTCTTTAGCATGTTACTACAAAATTATTCAGAAAAGGCTTGAATAAAGGTTTAGGTGGTTACCATGACCAGTTAGTTCCTGCTGTGAGATTCTTTCTTCCTTCATTCCTAACATGGGTGTAGACATTTTAGTAAAAGGCAAATTTGCACTTTTTTCAGGCAAGTGTGTTCACATAGAGGTTTTCAAGGGCCAGTGTGAATAGATCTAAATTTAAATTCAAAGAGACAAGATAGTCTGTGCATGACCTGATGTTTTATTTGAATCCAAAATGACATGCCAGGAAATCCCTAATATGGCCAAAGGAGCTGAATAAAAAGCAGAAATGTTTGACTGATGGAAACGTGAAGACAATAAACACACAATTGCGACAATATATGGTTTATGTGTGTTTTTCCAAGTCATCTCCAGGTAATAAATAAATAAGGTATATGAATAATGCAGTGCTTTTGACATAGCATTTATTACAGTATAAGAACTATAAAATATATTTTATGCCCTATTCTGTGATATAAATGGAAAAATGTGTTTGTAGTATATAAACCAATCATATTTTTTTTCATAGCAACATGTGTTCATCACAGCACTAAATAATGGCCAATCCATAAAAATAATACTTCTTTCAAAAAAAAAACTGAAGTAGACATATGATAATTCATGTTTTTCTAATTAAAGTGTACTATATTTTATAATAGGATCTTAAATCACAAATTGCAAATCCATCAGCACAAAACTGAACCAAACCGAAAACTGTGGTTAAAAAAAGGTATGTATTGAACCGTGGGCTAACTGTATTGTTACATCCCTAAAGGCAATGCCCCTGCTCTTAAAAATAAAAGTTGCGAAAAAAAACTTTCAGTGAACAGTTCTAAAAAGAATAATTATTTTAAAGAGTGTTCCTCCAATATCTGATCTTAATATCTTGTTTTAGCTAAAAAAAACAAAATATAAGCTCAAAATTGAGCTCAAAATAGCTATTTCTTAACCAGTTAACGCTATGCTAGACTAGCAGGCTAAGCTGTTAGCTTGCTAAAGCTAATTGAAAACACAAAGAAAGACAGTTGTTAATTTGTCCATTTCAGCTTTCCAGTTGAACTAATATAATGCCATTTAAAAGTTATTAACATCTTTTTTTTCACAATTAAAGGGCAATTCAGTCGTTTTTTTAGCTAGCGATATCATTGCTGTTCTTTGTGTACTTTAAGGACCAATACCATGATGGTGTTAGTCTGCACTGCCATCTATTGACGTGGTTCATCATGATTGTATCTGAGTTTTATGGAAATTACACTGATATTAGTGAGTTTTAGATCTATCAGTGGTTCCCAAACACGTTCCTGGAGTAATAATATTAATAACAATAACACTCACAATGACTTTATACTGTAATTATACATGCCTCCGTGCCAGCTTTGTGGTTTCATCAATGGTATTATTAGTCATAACTTGTTTTGTAATGCTTAATATGTTCATAATAATTAAATACTATTAAAATACTGGCAACAAAAATAAACACATTACACACACACACACACACACACACATATAACACATACATTTAAGGTATTTATTATTTTTAGTGTCTTGAAACTCTCCCTAGCAGCATTTTTCGCTCAGGTAAGATGACAGTGGTCGTAGAGTGCCCTCAGGCAAGCGTTAGTTTTACTTTAGAATGAATACGTTACCTACAGGTGATTAACGAATATTTTTTTTAAATCATCCACCAAATTATCATCACATCTCCATCATCTCTTGTAAGTTAACAACAACGACATCTCAGTAAATTAGTAAAACATTAAACTGAGTTAATGCCTAAAAATAATCAGGGCTGCCAACTCTCACGTATATAGAGTGAGACTCACCCAATTGACACTTTTCTCACGCTCTCACGCACGCCACACGTCCATTTTCTCATGCAGTGAAAAGCACCCTAAGTTGAAAATGTAATAGGACATTGGCAAAACAGATTTGGTAAACGCTCCAGTGCGTATTTGTGTTTGCGCTCTGGAGAACGTAGCGTTGAGCAATGTAGCCAATCACAGACAGATCTGTTGATTCTTGAACACCTCTGATTGGCTGTTCCGTTCAAATAAACGCGATTTTGTTCCGCACACTCGCGAATCCTCTCACTGTAACACAATGTAAATAAGAGGTTCATTGATTATGAAGGAACTTTGTGAGATCGCGATGAACTCAAGTGACACATTTTTAGTGACTATAAAGGAAGTGCTATTTGTGCAGTTTCTAGGCTAAATATAATCCGTTCAGAATTTAAATAAAATATGTTTTTCGTGCTAAGGGCCATATACTGTACAAGTAGCACAATTTTGGGAGTGACTGACATATCCCTCATCCCTCACTTAAATGCGGGATTCATTTTCGAATGGGAGAAAAATATAGTTTTTATATAATCAAAATAGATGTTCATTAAGCACTGTAAATGCAGACTAATAGATTAATAGAAAAATACTTGAATTTTCATGTAAAAATATTTCTTAATAGTGGTTGCAATCATTTATAAAAGTAATGACTAGTAAATCTCGCAATTCTCTCACTGTGTATATATATATATATATATATATATATATATATATATATATATATATATATATATATATATATATATATATATATATTTATAATTTTTTTTTAATATAAAGGCCCAAATACCTGTCACAGTCTTCAGCGGGTGTGCCCAGGATGGCCACCAGATGACACTGTTTTTTGTGAGCACATGGCTTGTGTTTTGTTTGTTTGGTGCCATGTGCTCTCTCCTGTCTATTGTCTTGACCCACCCATCTTGTTACCTCATTATTGTTTAAGTTGCTCCACCTGTGTCTCCCTCGCTAACCTCCTCATTTGGTTTCCTATTTATTCTCCTGGTGTCTGTAATCCTGTGCTGATCCATCATTTTTCATTGTGTGTGTTATGTCTGCATGTAGTGCAGTTCCTAGCCTGCCTGTCTGTTTTTTCCCCTTGGGGTTGTTTTAGTTTCATTTTATTATTAAAAGAAAGAACCATTCATCCTGCACTTGAGTCCTTGCTTTATCTCTCCACACGCACCGTGACAGAATGGATCAGCCAACATGAGGACTCAGCGGAGAATGGGCTCACTCCATCTACTGGTCTCCACTCTCTTCAGCCCCCTCTACCAGCGCATGCTCCAGCTGGATACCTTGAGCTCCCTCCGGCAACGAGGGACTGATCTGAGGGAGTTTGCCATGGAGTTTCGGAATGCTGCAGAGGGGCTGGGCTACAATGACTCCGCTCTTAAGGATTTATCCAGTTATGCCCTTGATGAGCCCATTAGTCACTGGAGCATGTCAGGATGCAGTCATGTATCCTTTGAGGGGTTTGTGGAGTTCTTGGCACGTTCCCCAGCTAAGGGGGCTGCAGTGCCTCCCGTGATGGCCGACAAGGCTGCAGCGCCCCCGAAGGCGGCTGATGAAGCTGCAGCGCTCCTGGTGGTGGGCGAAGAGGCAGCGGTTGTACACTCGAAATCAGAGAGGATTGTGGGTAAAAAGTAGTGAACTCATGTAGGGAATGAACTCGTTCACTCAGAATTCGGACAGCACTACAAAATGGCCGACATTCAATATAGTGCACCATATAGGGCAGGGATCCTCAAATCTGGCCCACAGGATCCACTTTCCTGCACAGTTTAGCTCTAACCCTAATCAAACACACCTGAGCATGCTCATCAATGTCTTCAAGATCATTATAAAATCACAGGTAGGTGAATTTGATCAGGGTTGGAGCTGAACAGCAGCGCATTGGTCCTCCAGGGCAAGATTTGAGGAACCCTGATATAGGGGATAGGGAGCGGTTTTGGAGTTTCTACTAATGAGCTGATGATCTGAATCGGGTGTGTTTGATTAAGGAGACATGAAAACACCTGTCCAACAAAAAGCAATTTGGGCATCACTACTAAGGACTTTCTTAATTATCAAATCTTTCCACCTTGTGTATGCCATACAGCTGTTTCTGCTCATTTTTTGTCTTTGTCAGCTTTTGTGTATTGGTCTTTTTCACTTCTTCGGCCATACATGTACTGATTCTCCCATTGTCTCCATTGGAAAAACAAGATAAGTGTTAAATTTTAGCTTCTCGCTTTACCAAACAACACTATGCCACTAGCATATGAGCCAGTAACCTACGAGCCTGAGAATTATTTCAGACGTTTAGTGAAACCTCACAGGTCACGTCATTTCAGCATATCGAAAAACACCAAGGGGTGACCCACACTATACATAATTCAAACACTTTTTTTTTTTATATAGGAAATTATTATGAGTATAGTCTTCATCTTATGTTTGTGTACGCCATTCCTATGACTCTTTACAAAAATGAATTACTGTATAGCATCAAGTTTATCCCCACTTTGGCTGAAAGGTTTTTCTGAAAGATTGATAGTACAAAAGAGAACATATGTTTTTTTTTCGGTCACACTTTATTTTAAGGTTTATGAAAAGTAATTGTGATGTCTCTGAATCATCCATCTTGGATCTTGAGCTCAAGGCTTAAGGTTTAAAGAGCAGATTAAACCCCTCAGGACCACTATCCATTTTAATGAGGAAAATAAAGCTTTTCCTCATGTCTTCCTGTGCGTTAAGCCCACACTTCCCTCTCCTGGTAGGACTGAATTGTTTGAGGCTCAGCAGAGGAGGTGTATTCCGCTACACATGGCGCAATGTAAGCAAAGATAGCATCACAACACAATGAGGGATTCTCAGGGTGTGGATGACAATAATGTATTCTGGGTCTTTGAAGCCTAATTCTGAGATTCCAACTGGGATTGGTTCCAATGAGTGGGATACAGACTCCAAACTGTGGCGATGTGGGGGTGTTCCAGATCAGGGACTTGAGGAACACACAGGAAGAAGATGGAACAAACAGAGACACACATCTACACAAAAACACCACCACTTCCATTTGAAAAAGTGGATGGCAATAAAACAGAGAAAAAAAATGCCCTTCTGACATTTCAGGAAGTTCCTTGTATGGGGTCAGTCATTGCGTTACTCCAAACCCAGATGCTATAGTGGCCTCTGGGGAGCTAGAAAGGGCGGATTTGAGAGAACTGGGAAGGAAGACACGTGTTTGAATCAAGCCAGATGCAAAACACCCACAGAAGAGCCATGTATTTTATTTCACAGAATGTACTTTAAATGCAACAATGGCTTTACTAGCAGAAAGTGATACTGTGTTGACTTTATTACTCCCACTGTAAAGCTTCCTCCTCTGTTGCGCATGAGTATGTAGGCTTCAGTGCTGACTGCTGAGGAGTAGCAAACTTAACAATACTACTAGTTTAACAACATTTTCAGTTTTTGAGTTGTTTGACAATAGCATAGATTTTCCATTCAAAAACTACCTTTTCAAAGTGTGAGAAAATGCTGAAAGGCTGTTTGTCGTGGCGTTTAATTTTTGGTTACGGCTCACGTGATTTTGGAGCGATGCAATCATTGACCAAAACAGTGACATTTCATTAGTGCTTCTCCGACGGTATGTTATGACTGTTTTTTATTATGGCCCGCACCCCCAAAGGCACCCCCCGCCCCCCTTCAGTGCAGCTTCAAAGGGCTCTACACGATCCCAGCCAAATAATAAGGGTCTTGTCTGGTGAAACGATCGGTCATTTAAAAAAAATATATATATACACACATACTGTATATACACATACAGTGTTTCCCCTGCCATTATATTAGGGGGCGGCCCGCCCCCAAAAGGCACCCCCCGCCCCCCTTGAAAGTCAAGTTAATTTTATTTTCTCCATAGCGCCAGATCACAACAGAAGTCATTTAAAGTTACCTTTCATATAGAACCGGTCTATACCTTGTTCTTTTATTAAACAAACTAAATAGCCTTATGTTATTTACCTTATTTACACGAATGGTCGCGCTCTCTGCAGTCTGCATCGCACACAGCGGTGTTCTGCCCCGATGCACACACACAAGTGAGCACACTCCCACTCCCACTAGTATTTGTGAAGGTGGCCTGGCGGGCTAGAGTGAGAGGTGGCCGGTAGCTAGAGTGAGCAGAGGCCGGCGGGCTTGAGTGAGAGGTGGCCGGCGGCTAGAGTGAGGAACGGCCGGCGGGCGGGCTAGAGTTAGCGGAGACTGGCGGGCTTGAGTGAGTGGCGGCGGGCGAGCTTGCGGCAACCACATGTGATGACCCCGGGCTGGACTCCACTTCGTCCACGATGAAGTCCAGGAATGTAAAGGTATTGACGGCAACCCGTCAAAATAAAAGTTTGGTTTAACTTGAAGACATTGCAGCAGAAATATATTACTATTGTTCAGTAGAATGTACATAATAGGCTACTACTACTAAAATTATTAAATCGTTATTTTTAAGTTATAATCATACAATATTTCTTCAATGTTTTAATTGTAATATTAAATCCCCTTTATTTTGCAAAAATAAAATGTTGTTTAATTTTCATTAATTAAAAGATAGATTAATTTACTGTTTTATGCCTTAATGTAAATACACAACACAGAATTTCTGAGGAAAAAATCATAAGGCTATTGTAAGAATAAATGAAACATGTTTTTATGCTTTCAAATAATTAGACAAGTGAAAACACAGAATTTGGTAACAATAAAACATATTTCATAGGGCCCTAAACATGTAATTTTTGTTATACTTTTGATACATTGATGTTAAATTGTTTAAGTTTCATGATTTTAATTAATAAGACATGTTTTTTGATTAATACAATTTAATTTAACCATTAAAAAGGAGTCCAGAAAAATTGTCCTATTCAACCCGATCTCAGAAGAAAACATTAGTGTTTTACAAAATTGGAATTTAGTATTATTTGAAATTTGAAAAAAAGTAGTATGCATGGACCTGAACCCTTAAACCTAACCTTCTGCGGGGCATGAGCAGGTTGTACAAAAACATACAAATGAGACCGTATGAATTCAAAGAAATTGGAAAAACATAAAGCAGTTATGAATTGTCATGAGACTGTTCATGTAGGACTATATGGACAGATTCAAAAAAGCATTCATACTGTAAAATTAACTTCCTGAGCAAAAATGTTTAGTTAAAAACTGTACATTACTGTTTTCAACTCAATTATACAGTTTAGGTTTTGTTAGTGTTTTGAGTGTTTAATGTAAATTAATCTGTTTAAGTCCCTCAAATTGTTCTTTAATTCAAAAAACCATGTGGCTTTGTGCCAGAGACATTCTCATTTCTCATTTTAATTATTCATTGAAATATTAGCCCATTAACTAGTTTTAATGTAGTTAGGTGTTTTTGTATTAGTATCTTTTAGTGAAGCTAACTACTTTTTTTCTTCAAAAGATAAGCTTAAATGAAGTTAGTAATTATAAGTAGCTTTAAGCTTGGAAGCTACAGTTTCAATGTAGCTTCCCCATCATTGAAGTTTCATCATGTTTTAAGTAGCAAAATACCGTGTTTCTGCATTGAACAATATCTTACACAGGAGATAAAAGTTATAAACCTGATGGACACTGTGTTCTTAGATATTGTTGTGTTTTTTTTTGGAAGAAGAAGTACTGTAGGGTAATCAATTTAATCAGATGAGAGAACGTCATTCATCTCACAAAGCATCACACTTTTTTTCTTCAAAAACTCTGGAGAGAGAGACAAATAAGGACCTAAACTGAGGCAAATGTTTATCTCTCTTGGAAAGCACTCCCTAACAACTCAGTGTACATCTCCAGTTACACTTTGCAAATCTTTGACTTTGTTTATCCTGAGGCCCAGGGCTGGAATGCTGGAGAAAAGGACCTTTTGAGCACCTATAGTCGTAACATTAGCATGCTAGCATTTCACATTTTACTTTGTGGACTTGTGATCAAGTTGCGATGAGATCACGTCTGCAGGATTTCATGCAAATATGTCATTCCTAACTTGGTGGCTTTTGGGCTTTGACACTTAAAAAAATGAAACCTAATATTTATGTCTTTATGTTTAATACTAAAAATGATATGTTAATACGTTTTCAAATGTCATAATTAGGCATGGGCCGGTATGAGATTCTGACGGTATGATAACCTTAGATTAAAAATATGACGGTTTCTGCGCTTTCCGTCTTTGACGACATGTAAAAAAACTGCGCATACCGCAGGAACGGTATAATGGAAAATTTTAGTGGTTTTGAACCCGTGACTTTTCCAAATCGCGGTATACCTTGAAACCGGTTATCGTCCCGTGCCTAGTCATAATGCTCAATGACCTAAGTTCTAATATTTACAAAAACAATTTAAACAACTGATGCAAAATGTTTGCACGCCATTGGACAAATAAACACCCCATTAGAATCATATAATCAGTTGAACATTATAACATGCATTAGGAACCTAAAAGGCACCAAACTGTCAGAATGACTCGGGATTCGGGAAAGCTACAAAACCGGTGAACAATCATCTTCTGCTGACCATGTGAACAAAACGTGCCCATTCATTAAACTCAGATCCATTACCCATTGAGTTGTTAATGTTATCACTGGTGTGCCTACACAATCATGGACTTTATTCATCATTTTGGAAGAACCAGAGGGAGCCAAGAGCGGATTCATTTCAAGTCTTCTTTCTGTCCTCAGGTTGATTTGTGGCTTTTTCTGTGATATATTATTCTCAGAAAGTAAACACTGTGTCTGTGTTTTTATTGTAACAAAGATGCACTGTTCTCATTAGCGTCAAGCTAAGATCATTGACTGACTTACAACATTACAACCTCTTTTGTTGCTGTATATATGGCTGGATATGAGTTGAAACAAAGTTCTATCCTAATCCAGCCAGTGGTTCATTCCAAATGGTATATGAAACCCAACATTAGTGTTTGCAGAGCCGTAATTATGCCATCAAGCCTGTCATAACCCTATAACATCAGATGACTAGGCAAAGTTGAGAAGGACATTTTATTTTAATACAGCAAGCAGCTAGCCAGTGAGGTCAGCGTGTGTTTGACTTCAAAATGAACTTCCAGAAAATGTATCATGTCAAGTAAGTGAAGAAAATTATTTTATGCGACTGAGTCAAATCCCTGGCTAGTTTTTGTCGATATTTCTTGTGGGTAAGGTAATGCTCAATAATGAATGTGCTAAAACTTAAGCTTAGATGTTTACTTATTATTCCAACTCTAAACCAGAAACATAGGCTACTCTATGCAAGTACAAAAAATAAGTTGAGCACTTAATGTGCAGTTCTTGTGTTATTGTGGTGGTTAACAAACTTCAGTACTCAAGGGGTTGAGTTAGCTTCAAATATCTATGCCACTGAATCAAATGTGCTATTATTCAAGTACCTAACTGTAAACAAGTCAACAGTAACTAACTTTCTTAGCAAGATTCTTGCTGCTCTGGTTTGATAGAAGTTCATCTGAGGAAAAACAACTGCAGAAACACTGAAAATGCAACACATACTGAACATTTTCCATATGCAATGTGAAATTGTATTTTTGTGGTCTAATTACCTTAAAGGTCCCATATTGTCAAAACTGAAATTTCCTGGCTTTTTTCACGATAACTGAGGTCTAGGCGCTATTTAACTACCATATAAGTTTCAAAACAGTCAGTCCACAGTAAAATGCACACAGCCTGCATAAAGTAGCTGTGATTTTTCACGAACCGTTGTGACTTCCGTAAAAAGTTGACATCAGAACTACACAGTTACCGCCTTTACTCACCACCCTGAGCACCGCCCACAGTCCAACTCTCCTTTTGCCAAACCCCCAGACAAGATCACGCATGCTATTGCTGAGCAACGACAACACGGAAACATGTCGAAAAGGTTAACTTTAACCACGAAACCAGATCGGCCGACCTGTAACGTTACACTCTAACTCAAAGGATGGACGATCTGACAGGATTGTAACTATAAGGTGGATCACATCTAACGTGTACAGTAAAGACAAACACACCGTGTCCATCTAATCAAGATGAAGATGTACTGTATATACATTTCAATTTCAGTCGGCTGACCCTAGTTACCTGTGATTGGCCTGGCCGTGTGTCACTCAGAACACAACAGGCCAATCAGAAGAGAGGCTCATGAATATTAATTAGACAGGCCAAAATCGACTTGCTCCTGAGAGAGGAGCTGTAAAAATATATTGAGATGGTTTTTGGTACTTATACCGCAAATATATATTCTTAAGGACATCAAGACTTAAAATAAAACTCCAGAAAGGTGTAAAATATGTGACCTTTAACACAAAGTCATGAGGATCTGCATGTGTCTTCTAATATATACCTTTTAAATGTTTGGGGTCGGTAAGATTTTTAATGTTTTTAGAAATTTTAGAGCACTTCATGTTTCCTTCTGCTGACAAGCTTTATCGAGATGCTGATTTCATTTTCCAGCAGGACTTGGCACCTGCCCACACTGCCAAAAGCACCAAAAGCTGCTTCTCTCCAGGCACTGACCGGAGGATCCCTTCCCTCCAGCTTAATCCAGTGATGTCTGGGAGGTTCACAGGGAGATGACAATTAGCCCCGATCCAGAACAGCGAGTTGAGCATGGCGTCGTCTAACGCCGTACTCATAACGATCCCACAAAACTCCCACACACACTCCACGAATGGGAGATCCAGGCGACCTAGGTTTGGTTTTGTTTTATCCAGCTGTATTTACTCAGTGCAACTTATAACATCCAAGTGAAAGCTATACCACCAATATGTCCGAAAAAATAAATAAATAAAAAAAACTATCACTGAGTTGGAAAAAGGATCACCCCCTCATGGCAGTATTTTGTTGAACCCCCCTTTGCTATAATTACAGCCTTTAGGGCCAGATTTACTGAACAGGGCAAATTAGCAATTCCAAAAAAGCATTAATCGGAGTGGAAATTTCTGCGGGTGATTTACTGACAATGCGTAAATTAAGCTACCCAGAGCAGCGCAAATTAGCGTCTTTTTTGGACTGCATGAGGCTTTTGAGGAGTGGCTTTTTTCTTGCAACCCTCCCATACAAGCCACATTTGTGGAGAATTTCTGATATTGTTGTCACATTCAAACAATGACCACTCATGGTAATTAATTCCAGCAACTGCTTCAAAGTTGCTGTAGGCCTCTTGCTCACCTCTCTGACCAGTTTCCTCTGGCTCTTTCATCCAGTTTGGAGCGACATTCTGATCCAGGGAGGGTCTGTGTTGTACCAAATACCTTCCACTTCTTAATAATAGAATTCACTGTGCTTCTAAGCATTGATAAACATTTTTTGCATCCATCTCCTGACTTGTGCCTGCCCACAACTTTATCCCAGAGATCTTTTTCAGTGCCTTGCCACCCATAGTTGATTGCTTCAGTTGCACTACCAACTACTGAAATGCTGCAGGAAAGCTCTTTTCATGCTGAGCTAATCAAAATGACCACAGCTGATCACAGCTGAATGTCAAATGGCTTTGTGTGCTATTGTGAAGGTGATTGGCTGCACCTGATTATGGTTTTCTATTTTTTGTATATATATATATATTTTTTTTGACATGTTGGTGTGTTTTCTTTCACTTGGATGTTATAAGTTGCACTGAGTAAATACAGCTGGATAAAGCAAAAACTATGTCCGTCTTCATTTCGGGCTGCAAAGCAACAAAATGTGATTATTTTAAAGTGGGGTGATTCTTTTTTATTCCCACTGTATGTGTGTGTGTGTATGTGTGTGTGTACACTGTTTTCTATTTTAAATGAATGAGGCCTGAAACAGAGCTAATCAAAATGACCACAGCTGATCACAGCTGAATGTCAAATGGCTTTGTGTGCTATTGTGAAGGTGATTGGCTGCACCTGATTATGGTTTTCTATTTTTTGTATATATATATATATTTTTTTTGACATGTTGGTGTGTTTTCTTTCACTTGGATGTTATAAGTTGCACTGAGTAAATACAGCAGGATAAAGCAAAAACTATGTCCGTCTTCATTTCGGGCTCCAAAGCAACAAAATGTGATTATTTTAAAGTGGGGTGATTCTTTTTTATTCCCACTGTATGTGTGTGTGTGTATGTGTGTGTGTACACTGTTTTCTATTTTAATATATTTAAATATGTAACATTACTCCAGTATTCAGTGCCATATGATCTTTGAGAAATCCTTCTAATATGCAGATTTGGTGCTCAAGAAATATGTCTTATTAAATACTCTTTAATGAATAGAAAAGCTTTTGTACAATATTACATTATTAAATGTCTTACTGTAACTTTTGATCAATTTAATTCATTTAATGCAATTTAATGAATAAAAGTATGAATTGTAATGGAATAAAATAATGTGTGTTAGTATAATTCAGAAATTAAAAACATGTACATCACAAAATAAATGTTTTATTGTGTGAATTGCATTGTTACATATTTTTTGAATAAATTAACTTAAATTAAATTAAAACATTTTGTTATGTCACAGTTATGTCACTCATTCCTGCAAACTTTAAAAAAATACAATTTTATATAAATTAAATCCTGACATAAACCATTGCGTCAGCTTTAGGCATTCAGCAACTTACACACACACCCACCCACACACACACACACACACACACACACACACACACACACACACACACACACACACACACACACACCTCTTTTATAATTACTACAGGAAATACAGGAGGTTGCAAAACTGCATGGGCAAAACTGTGGTGACTTTTCCATTTTCCACTAGCCCTACTCTGCAATCAAAATAGTCTAATACACCATTTGCTGAATAACCCACACATTTCACACATCATTCCAGCTGGAAAGAGGCAGCTGAATTTCGGGAATCCCCAGTTGCCCTGAACGTTCCCAAATTTTCTTTTTTCCACAAACTACAGAGCAGCACACAATGACAGCTAACCACCAACTTCAGAGTTTCTTTGGGGGCGCAAACATGAAACAACACACTTATCAAGCGTATTTGTGAACACCAATATGTATTTTTATGAATATGTTTATTCCTCTGCCCTAACAACCTAGATTTTGTATCATTATAACAGATGTTCAGGCATACAGAAAGAGCGGTGATGTTTTTGATTATGGGTATGTGAATGACCAAGAGGACGGAGCTATGATTTAAAGAATGAGAGTGTGTTGGAGCACAGGGATGAGCTTCCTGAGTGCTGCTCTCAATCGTTATTCATCATTTACTTATTATAACATTCTGCATTTCACATTATGGCACACATGGTTTTGTTCATGCAGATTAAGAATGACTCCCTTCCAGAAACTGACGCATAAGATGGACTGGTCGCACTAACCGTAAAGATTCCTGAGATATGCACTATGTTTCGCAACTGCAAAAAGGGTCTTGGTGTATTTTTGGCAAGCATCATTCCAGCTGGAAAGAGGCAGCTGAATTTCGGGAATCCCCAGTTGCCCTGAACGTTCCCAAATTTTCTTTTTCCACAAACTACAGAGCAGCACACAATGACAGCTAACCACCAACTTCAGAGTTTCTTTGGGGGCGCAAACATGAAACAACACACTTATCAAGCGTATTTGTGAACACCAATATGTATTTTTATGAATATGTTTATTCCTCTGACCTAACAACCTAGATTTTGTATCATTATAACAGATGTTCAGGCATACAGAAAGAGCGGTGATGTTTTTGATTATGGGTATGTGAATGACAAAGAGGACGGAGCTATGATTTAAAGAATGAGAGTGTGTTGAGTGCTGCTCCCAATCGTTATTCATCATTTACTTATTATAACATTCTGCATTTCACATTATGGCACACATGGTTTTGTTCATGCAGATTAAGAATGACTCCCTTCCAGAAACTGATGCATAAGATGGACTGGTCGCACTAACCGTAAAGATTCCTGAGATATGCACTATGTTTCGCAACTGCAAAAAGGGTCTTGGTGTATTTTTGGCAAGGTTTCACTAGAACTGTGACCAATCAGTATTTTACTCTGAAATCCAAAGGGGTTTAGCTAACACATTAAGGAGCCACATTTAAAATGCAGATTATGTGCCAAAAACTGATAAAAACATGACAAATCTTAGGAAATATATACGGAAATGAGTCAAAATATTAATGACTACTACTTTATCAATTCACATATTGTAGCTGAAATCTTCTTTTTAGTACCAGATCTCATCTCGAGTTCACCAATGCCTTCACAACAGTCATCTTTTCTATTGAAAACAAGGCATGGGCCAAGGCAGAGCTCTCAAAACAATGGCACTATTTGTTTAAAACTACAATCACATCCTCAAGCCAGTTGTTTTAAGCCCACCCCCTCACTCTAAACTCAAAGGGGTCGAACAGCCTGCCCTGTATCACTCAACTGGGCATAGAAGTTGGCTCGGAATAAACCTTTTCAGATAAATTCCAGACAAACTGCTTTGAAACGGCTGGGCTATGGAGAAATGAAACATGAGATGATGTGTTGGGAGATGAACACAATACTTAAAGGGGTCATATGATGCGATTTCAAGTTTTTCTTTCTCTTTGGAGTGTTACAAGCTCTTGGTGCATAAAGAAGATCTGTAAAGTTGCAAAGATTAAAGTCTCAAATCCAAAGAGATATTCTTTATAAAAGTTAAGAGTCAGCCACGCCTACCTAAAACGCCTTGTTCTAACACGCCCCCACATATCTACGTCACTATGTGGAAATATTAGCATAATGCCGCCCAAATGTGCATGCAAAGAACGAAGGCGTGGTTTCAGGAACCGCAGTAGTGTTGATGCAGCCATGTCAGTGAGACGCTGTGTGTTTCAGTGCGAAAGCAAAAGCACTTTATTTGGCCTTCCGGAAGTAGATGCAATTAGGAATCATTGGTTAAGATTTATTTACAACAGAACAGCACAACCCAGATGTTCGAATTTGTGCAACGCATTTTATGGACGACAGTTTTTTGAACCTAGAAGAGTACAAGGCTGGCTGTGCACAAAGGCTATTTCTA
>NW_015506256.1:293183-299405 GCF_001515645.1 Sinocyclocheilus grahami | reverse complement strand
CAGTCCCAACAGTGAAGCATGGTGGTGGCAGCATCATGCTGTGGGGGTGTTTTTCAGCTGCAGGGACAGGACTCAGCTGTCTTAATCGCGGCTTGTGTGCTGCATCATCACTGTGTCTGTCACGCGACTCTGTTGCCCTTTCGGGCTTGAACTGATGGTAAAACTAACGACATTATTAACTGTCTTGATATTTACTTTGAAAGCTGAAGCGATTATGGTAAGGGGCGTTACATTTCCGACGCGTGCTTGTGGTGTTCGGCCAATCACAATGCACTGGGTCAGCTGGCCAATCAGAGCAGACTGCGCTTGTCAAAGGAGGGGGCTTTGTTGAAAACGACGTGTTTGAGAGAGGCGGGGCATAGAGGACCTACAATAATGTACAGTATTTGAAAAATAATGTGTTTTTTGAACATTAAAGCATGTTAACATATTCTGTTACACCAAATACACAAAATAATGATCTTTAAAATAGCATCATATGACCCCTTTAAGAGTCTGAGACTAAAGAGAAATCCAAAATTGCCAACATTTTTGTGGTTTGAAGAACGTTCCTCTGTGTAATCTAATCTAAGACCACGCACAATGACTGATGACGAATATTTTATGGGATAAATGCTATAAGGTTTAATAGATTTTGATTTGTAAGTTTTGTGACGCCTTGTGGTATCTTCAGAAAAAGGCACAATATCACTTTCCAGAACATTTTCGTTCACTGTTCCTTGCTGGTGGAATGATTTCCCCAACCCTATCCGGAATGCCTGACTATATTCCAGAAACAATATTAAAAAATAAATAAATAAAATGTTTCCGTCAGCACTTAACTGCATCCTGCTGAGATGCTGCTCTCTATGATTTCTTAATCCCTCCCTGTTATAGCTTGTACTATTTTAAACAATTTCTGAATTTCTGATTTTTTATTACTAGCACTTCATTGCCTCTTTATGATGAATTGCTTATTGTATTGCTCATTTGTTAGTCATGAATTGGATTGGATAAAAACGTCTGCTAAGTGAATAAATGTAAATATAAGGTGGTTATGAAAGGAATGTTCTGGTTTCAGTAGATACTCAGCATCTGTGATATGTTACAAATATTTATCTATAATAATAATACAATAAAAATATAATAATACAAAATTTGTTTGTGAGAAATAAATAAATTCAGAAATTTCACATCAATGCTTTTTTTTTTTGGGACCAATATTTATTATATTTATGGCTGAATATCCAATCACCAGTAAGAACTGATTGGGAAGTTGTTGTTTTTTTAAACATAGTAATAACTAAATAATTATTGGATAGAAAAATACAATGAATCAATATTGATGCATTATGAACATTTTGTTAATAAATACAATTTTATTTTTAAATATTTATAATATTTTATATATTAAAAACTGTTTATTATTAGTTACAAAATGTGTTTATTATTTCTCTAAATATAACTCTATATCTCTGAATGTCTAAGTCACTCAACATAAAATCAATTGAATAATTTTCTTGTTTATTTACATTGATGGTTTTCAGCGGCACAAGCAAAGAATGCTCACGTGTCGTAACCGGATTACATCAGTGAAGAGTTCAGAACAGATGTTGGATCGGCTGCAGATGCAGTGATATTTCCTGTGAAGAATGCTGCATGTTTCCACTGCAGTTACAAAATCTCAGTCACCAAAGTCCAGCAGTGCATTGGGACCCTTCTTTCTCTCCAGAGCACTGACGCAGACATGCACCAACATAAGACCAAAAGACTCGGCTGGATGACTTGTTTTCAGATGTGCATGACGTTAGCAAATAGGGAGGTGTAAAACCAGATGATAAAGCACCTTGCAGGTTTACATCAAAGAACATGATCATCTATTTTACATTCATACACAGCTGGTGGACACACGGCAAATCCACAGGTAACAAGAAATTGAATTTATGACTAAACCAAATTTACACCTCGTACAACAAGCTAGAAAATTCTTCAAGATTTGTGAACAAAGGGTCATTTTATGAAGGTTTTGACTGTTGTGTGATGGTTATATGCAAAATGTATTATCAATTTAGGAAAAGTAAACATCATAAGGGCTATAACCTTGCCTGGATTTTGTAAATAACCAAATAGTATAACACAAACCTGTGTGGAGTTCATACAGTTAGAGAATAGAATAGAATATTAGAGAATAGAATAGAATAGAATAGAATAGAATAGAATAGAATAGAATAGAATATTTTTCACTAGTGGTCTCAGACCTTTTGGACCTTGCTGTAATTTGGTCAGCTGGTTTTAAAATCGTAATAGAGCTCAGTGTTCTGCTGGTGTTGTAAGGGGCCTTGGAATACGGTCATCGGCTGCCTCAAATTCCTCTCATAGCTTTGGCTAGCCACTACGAAAACAGCCTCTCTCGCATACATGACCTCTTGACTCGTTAACCATTAGGAGTCCTCTAATCCGGGAGTTATGAGCATATGATTAGATTTGCCAGTGGATAAAAACTGCTGTAAAACTAAAACAAGCTCTTCAAATGAAAGATTCAGGGATTCCTTTTCAGAATCAGTTTGATGAGAGAAATGAAATACATAAAACACTGTCCCTGAACCAGGCAGGAAGTTAATCTGCACCCGGACCCATTCCAAGCTTATCTCTAAGGAGATTTTATCAGTGTCCTGAAGAGCCTCTACACCTATCACTAAAATGAGATGGATTGCTTTGCTCTGAGGCGTGCAACATCCCTCTGAGCTGTTAATGTCATCAACTTTGTTAGCACTGGAAACACCCCTGAGCAGCAAGACTGGATTCATTCAATTAATTAGAAACTCTTTCGAAATGACAGTATGCAGCATCACTAGCTTAAGACGAAACTGCTCCACTTGTGACTATCTGCTCCAAAACCTAGTGAGCAGCCTATCTAACCTATCTTCGAAAAGGTAGACAATACTGGAAATTATCATATTTCGTCACTGTACGTTAGCATTAGCTGTCACAGCTGCTAAAATTGCCTCAAATCACCAGCTGTCACTGACTATAAATGATGTTTTATTACCACATATAAGCATCACAAGTACATTTTGTGGAGAACACAGTAATTCAACATGTAATCCAAAATGGCATATATAAGTTAGTGGAATTTGATTATAAATAAATTCAGTGGACAATTTTTATCCAGTATAATTGTTATGCTTATTAAAGTATCACATTTTTAGTTTTACATGCTAATGGCAAATTATTACATTTAGAATCCATTCTAATCTATAACCCTGTGAAAAAGAAATACACTTTAAAAATAGGCTACCTACAATTAAAGTAATATACTGTAAAGATATAATTAAATGCGTATTGAATGTAATGTTTTTTTGACAATCAATTACATGTTATTTATTCATGAAATGAAAATGTGATATAGTTTAAATGTATATTTAATGCAATTAGTAGTGTGCACAAACTGTTAGCTTAGCAAAAAGCTAACATTAAACATTATTGGAATCAACTTTGAGTCATATCTTCTGTACAATTAACATAAGGAGAGTTTATGTGCTTTTGCTACCTCTAAGATTGCTCCAAATCAGTCCCTTAAGGGGTTTCATTTCAGTTAGGCTGCTCCCTTAGAAGGCAGGTGCCTATATAGTGAACAGACAGCAAGACAGTTTGAAACAGAGCTTAAATTTGAGAGACACTCTTCTTATTTACAATTCATTGGCTTCCTGCATTATTTCACAGCTTAATTCAACTTCATTTATCACATATAGAGTAAACATGACTTATGAGGAAATGTAGTGAAACTCCTCACCAACAGAATTGTTCCTTAGGGCCTGTCAGTTTTGAGAAACATTCTGTACAGTACGATACAGTTTTCTAATACACACTCCTCTCAACACTTAGCAAATGAAATACCTCTTTCTTTTTGTGAAATTTATATTACTGTTACTGGAGTGTTGCTTTAGTTAGGATGTCAACTGTCATGAAAAAGGCTTAGTACCTTTTCAGGTCTGGTAACATGTTCTGTCTTGTTCAGGTTGGTTAGCACACCTGCAGTTTACCAGCAACCAAATTAGACTATGGAATATTAAGGAGGATTTTTTTTTATACAACTACTATAAAGGCCTGGTTTATTGTCAGAAAGGAACTACACAAGACCTGGTCATTCATACATAACTGAAAATACCGGGCCCATTTTACTTCTGAAATGAGAACAGGATCTTTTTCTTGGCAGATTGCCACTATTCAATTGTTAACCTGCATTATTCTAACACTCAAATCTTTGCCTCATTGTGAGCCACCTGACTTTTCTAAAGGCAAGTTATAAAATATCAAGGAATAGCAGCCAAAAACACTCCCACTAGAAATTAGTTAGCATTTTTTGGTTAAATACCTGAAATAAGTTCTGTGTTTAACACAAGCTCAATATATTTTTATGTTTTTTCTAGAACAAAAATACATCAGTCATTAAATTTGTAAAGCTTTTTAGACTTGAAAAAGGCCAACAAGTGGGACTACAGAGATGTTCAGGAAATTAAACATCATCATGCCAAACAGGGAAACTCTACTCCCTAGTCCACTTTCACAGCTTCATTGTGTTTATAATTTCACTCTTGAAAACTATTATGACTCAAACTTCAGGGAATTTTTTCCACAAAGATTGAAAGAGTTGTTGGAAGTTGGTGGTGACGCTGAAGTCACGTGACCATGTGGTTTTTCGTATATAGGCTACGTTCAAGCTTTTTACTTCTTTTGGTGATTATATTTATGTTTCAAAATTAATTTTTAGTTGTATTCATTTGTGAATATTATCATGATGAACAAAAGGTATAAGAATCATAAACTTGTTATGGTCAAAGAGCTTGTTTACTACAATAAACCAAAGGCCAATAGAAATATCCTGAGTTTTAGACAAATGAACCCCAAATGAATGGTTACAGAGCCCCGCACATGACATGCAAGAAAAAAAATAATAAATCGTGCACACGATTTACTAATTAGTTCCCTCGATGTACTAAATTGTGTGCTCAATTTATAAATCGAGGGAACGAAACAGTAAATCATGCACACATTTTAGCTAGAGATGCACCAATTGCAATTTTCTTGGCCGATTCCGATTTTTTGTTAGTGTGATCTGCCAATACCTATTTTTGCCAATTCCGATTTTCTTTCTAAGAACTATAATTGACAGCATATACCAGGGGTGGCGAACTCCGGTCCTGGAGAGCTGCAGTCCTGCAGAGTTCACCTCCAACCCTAATTAAAACTCACCTGCCTGTAGCTTTCTAGTAACCCTTCAGACCTTGATTAGCTTGT
The DNA here is from genome assembly GCF_001515645.1 of Sinocyclocheilus grahami. Lineage (NCBI taxonomy): Eukaryota > Metazoa > Chordata > Actinopteri > Cypriniformes > Cyprinidae > Sinocyclocheilus > Sinocyclocheilus grahami. The sequence goes on along the minus strand of NW_015506256.1, from coordinate 294,128 downwards.
TCAGGTGTGTTTGATTAGGGTTGAAGCTAATATCAGCAGGGCTGCGGCTCTCCAGGTCCGACGTTCGCCACCCCTTGCATATACAAACAAAAATCTACTTTTCTTCAATGCAAAGTTTTATTTTCATAAAAAAACACAAATAAAAAGTCAGTAATAAAATAAGAACAAATAAAAAAAATTGCAAACAACAGCACAAATTAATGCAATAGAATAAAGAGAGCTATGAAACTAAGTTTTTCAGGTTAAGTACGTTTTTATTCAGTTAAGAAATGCTACAGAAATTAAAGTTTAATTTCTGTAGTCTTCATTGTAATGCTTAATGCTTACCATTAAAGTTATAAAACGTATTCAGTCAAGAGCAGAAAATGGTTTTCTTTGTCTTTTGTTCTTTGATTAACATGACAGACAGCAGCAGGAATATTGGACTTTAAAGGTCCCATGACATGCTGCTTTTTAGATGCTTTTATATAGGCCTAAGTGGTCCCTAGTACTGTATCTGAAGTCTCTTTCCCGAAATTCAGCCTTGGTGCAGAATTTCAGCCACTACGAGCCAGTCCCACAATGAGCTTTCCTTAGGATGTGCCATTTCTGTGTCTGTAGCTTTAAATGCTAATGAGGAGGAGAGATGCGGGGCAACTGCCATGCTTCGCTCGTTTGCAAGCCATGATGTCTCTCGAGGAAAAAAAAATATTGCGCTCGCCTCGCACGGTAGTAGCTCATTTTCTCATGGGCGGGCCAAATTCTCTGGGCGGGCAAAGCAGAGAAAGGGGAGGTAACCTTTCCCCCGTATGACGACATAAAGGGAAGATTCCAGATTGGGCCATCTGAGCTTTCATTTTCTCAAAGGCGAAGCAGGATACCCAGGGCTCGGTTTACACCTATCACCATTTCTAGCCACTGGGGGACCATAGGCAGACTAGGGGAACTCATATTAATGTTAAAAAA
>NW_015506256.1:261636-291713 GCF_001515645.1 Sinocyclocheilus grahami | reverse complement strand
CTATTTAACGTTCCAAAACTGACTGTGTTTAACAGGATACTCGCCAAAACTGGCATTTTGACATAATTTTTTATGTATTTGAACGTTTTAGCGCAGTTAGCCACTCATTTTGCTATTTGTGGCTCACAAGCTGTTTGAGACCGAGCGCGGATTGTGCGCTCCACTAATCTAGATCAGTGGTGGTGCGCGCGCATTTGATATAAGCGCGAAACCTGTGGGAATTACTAAAATAATGCACAATACAAGCACTATTTAACCGGAGTGAATGAGACGTGTGTGAGAGAGAAGGTATCGTCGGAGAGAAGAGAGCGAGAATGTGCGGCTGACGTTATTGCCTGTGACGCTGGTAACAAAATGGATCGGCTCGAAATCGGAAAGAAGTGAGACTGACCGGCCGATCACCGATCCGGGCCGATCATGAGGAAAATCGGCCGATTCCGATCCCTGGCCGATTGATCGGTGCATCTCTAGATTTAGCCTATTTTTTCCCTGCATGCCATTTGCGGAGCTCCGTAGATGTAACGTACATATTGGCCTACAAAAAAACAACAACATCACTGCAGTGCTCTATTTATGAACCAAAAAATATCAAAATAAACTAGCGGAAGAAGATCATTGTATGACCACAGATGTGACCATTATCAAGCACCAATACAGCACCAATGTGAAATTTAATGACCTCAGTTAATTCAACTGATGATGAAGAATTGCACAAACTCACATCTTTTCATCCGAACAAGACGTTTGCTATCATAATCACTGTATATGTCTCTGTAAGACTCAGAAAATCCACAGAATGATTCAACTTCCTGCTGGAGGAGGCCTCATCAACACAGCATTAGGTGACTTACTCTGACTCTGTGCATGACTCTTATTGCTTAACTCTAAGGTTTGTTAATTTAGTGGATTATTGTGTTTTAAAGGGGTTAGTGAGACAGGGCAATAATCTTCCTGTACCACAGTATTTACTGTAAAAGAGAGTAATATTGTAAGCGAAATCATGAGTATACAAAGCATTATGCTGCCAACAATGGCGGTCAATCCTGTTTCAAAGTCGACGCTAAATCATCAAATAAAGGTTATTTTGTGTTACTGCACTTGTCCCCATGGAAACGACAATGTAGTCAGACTTGTTCCTGGCCTCAATGGTGAGGGCAAATGTTTCTCTTTCTGCACTTTTCTTTATCGGTCACGTCCCACCCGTCTCATATTTTGAAGAAGTACATTTTCGGATGCCATAATCACGTCTTCACGATTCAGGGTAAGTCTTTCTACACACATCTCAAGAAGGAAATGTATTAATTTGCCACTATAAAGAATTTTAACACCCAAGATTCAAATTTTTTCAACCCTGAAGTGGTACTTCACAAGAATCTCATCTCATGTAATGGTTATATAATTACATTTGCAGGCACTAATGTTTCCCCACACACTATGGCACGTATTGCCTCAGAAGTCATTAGGAAGAGTTGCTGTTCTGCTTTGAGGATATCGCCCAAATTAACCGACGAATTACCTAAAGGAGTAAAAGTGGGACATCTGGAATTAGATCCAATTTGCAAATATACACAAATGCTGTGAGGCCTTGTAGGCGAGACATGCAGTCTCGATTTGGCACTACCATAGCACACCTCTAGACCAAACAAACACTTGTCCTCGTGATATAAATGAAATCGGAAGATATGTTTGCACATACCAAGGCTAACCATCAAGTTATCATAACGTAAGGCGAAAATGTCCAACTGTAGGCTGGATATGGTGCAACATGACAGATCCTGGTAAACACTAAATGAGCCATATGCTTGTTTTTGTTACAATAATACCCGAAATTCTTTAGTTTCGAGAGCGTTCATGTAAAGACATGCCTTTGGAGGTTTCTGTGTCAGGTTTGTCAGAGCTTCTAACATCCGCACATTTGAGGAGATTTAGCCAAAAAGCCTTCGGCAAAGAGAGCAAACATCATAGCGATCGCAGATAAGGATATGTCAACATGGAGATGTGCTGTGCAGTGATGAATTAGTTACGTTGTACTGAACAGTAGGAGACTTCAGTGAATTAAAAGAGAGTAAACAGGAAAGATTGAAAGAGAGGAAAAAGTTCAGCTGTTTTCACAAGCCTCAGCTGCAGAAAGCCTAGGGCTGGGAAAACCACATCCAGCAGGGCCTGGCAGATGCATATCACTGCAGTTCCTATGAGACGTGCTGTTTCAGCAAGTTAACTGAAATAGGATGCATTTGTGTCAAAGAGATTTTGAGGACATTTTCTTGATGTTTGAGATACATGACAATCAATTACGACTTTATTTACGAAATTATTAACACAGAATTTTTACCATTGTTTGTTGGGAATGCATTGATTTCAAGAAATTTAAATATAATAAATACAAGCACATCTGTGGAATGCTATTGATTACCACAAAAAAAATATTTTGTCTAACTTTGACGCACAGTTTTCACAAGCATGCGCAAATGTGAAAAAAGCATATAGAACAGTACATTCAAAGAAGATTAAAGGGGCAAAATTATTAAAATGTTTGCTATCACTTTATTTTAAAATGTTAGTAAATTATGCATTTACTAGTAAGACTAAACCAAACTAGGGCTGTAGCTATCGATTATTTTAGTAATCGAGTATTCTGCAGATTATTCCATCGATTAATCGAGTAATCGGATAAGAAGTCATTTTTCTTTATTAAAGAGCAATACTAAATATACATGAGATAATAAGATAGATCTCTTAAAATAAACAACTAATTTGTTTTCCTTTCATTTTTATTGCTGAAATTGCATACATTAATAACTGTGAAAACTAAACCCATTTAATGTATTTAATTGCCAAATTGCATTCAAAATGCAAATACAAATATATCAATAAAAAAATAAAATAAATAAAAATACAAAAATCTATTTCACATTACTTTAAAAAAGGTAAACAGTACAAACTAAAACTAAGGCATAAAACAAAATAATAGTAATAAAAATAATAATAATACCTAATCATTGCATTTATGTCGTGCAACTTAACTTCAAGTTTCAGCCTAACTAAAGGTCAAGCATGACATAAGCCTTTACGGTAGGGATGCACCGATATGAAAATATTGGCCGATACCGATAACCGATTATTCTTTATGAAGTGTCTCTGAAGGAAATAATGCATTATTTATCGGCTTTAAGATATCGGCCAAATTTTCTTATCAGGCCGATACCGATAACAGAAAAAATGAGCATTTATCGGCCGATACCGATATGGTGGCCGATATATCGTGCATCCCTACTTTACGGTCTTCTTAGAAGGCTTTGTGGCTTTTGTGAGAGGCAAAATTCAGTGGAGAGGAAGGTAACTTGGAACAAGAACAAGAGTCCATACACAATTTTTAAACACATTTTTCTGCAACATGAAATTAGAGTTATTTGGAGAATAAACCCTCTTAAATGTCCCTATACGTACTGGTGTTGTGTGTGTGTGTGTGTGTGTGTGTGTGTGTGTAAAACTTGTTTTTGATATTCTTCATGCTGATCAGTTCACAGCAGTGATACAAATTAATCTGTTCAAATAAGTTTAAATAGATTTTTAAATTTTATGGGCATTTTTACCTTTATAAAGCCTTTTTTTCTAAAAGTGTGCATTAAGTCTCTTAATATTACCTTCTTGTTTATTGAACTGTTGAATAAAATCACATTTGTAATCATGCTGATTTTAAGAGGTGAAATCTGGCACTCTTCATGTGATATTGACTAACTTTCTTTCTGTGGTATTTTTATGCACAATGGCGTTTAGTCTTTCACAAAACATAGCTAACATAGGGACATCATAACTAGCCACCATATTGATTTACGATCTTAAATATGTCCAGCGTTTTTTTTTTAAAGTCTGGTCCCTGTTTTTATACAGTCTATGGTCTGGCCCAGCGTTTATCGAGTTGTGCATCAGTAATAATGGTCCGTGGGCAGGGCTGGACTGGGACAAAAAATCGGCCCTGGCATTTTTTGGTCCAGGTGGCCCATCACCACTTCGATATATATATATATATATATATATATATACACACTTTACCAGTCAAAAGTTTTTGAACAGTAAGATTTTTAATGTTTTTTTTAAAGAATTCTCTTCTGCTCACCAAGCCTGCATTTATTTGATCCAAAATACAGCAAAAGCAGTAATATAGTGAAATATTGTTTACTATTTAAAATAACGGTTTCTATTTGAATATATTTCAAAATGTAATTTATTCCTGTGATTTCAAAGCTGATTTTTTTTAGCATCATTACTCCAGTCACATGATCCTTCAGAAATCATTCAAATATTCTGATTTGCTGCTCAAAAAACATTTATTATAATTATTATTATTATGTTGAAAACAACTGAGTAGAATTTTTCAGGTTTCTTTGATTAATAGAAAGTTCAGAAGAACAGCATTTATCTGAAATATAATTTTTTTTGTAACATTATAAATGTCTTTATCGTCACTTTTGATCAATTTAAAGCATCCTTGCTAAATAAAAGTATTAATTTCTATAATTTCCCCCAAAAATAAAAAATTAAATAAAAATACTGACTCCAAGCTTTTGAATGGTATATGTATAATGTTACAAAAGCTTTTTATTTCATATGAATGCTGATCTTTGGATTTTTCTGCTGGACCTTTCTTACTGTTAACATTTTTTTGACAGGTAGTGTATGTATGTAGCCTATGCATCACACTCATATAACATCTTGTTTTGGATAAGAATAAAACGCCAGGTCCGACAATATCGTGTTTTTTTTTTTTTTATCTAGCTTTATATTCGCATTGGCCCATGGAAACCTCAATGAACACACTTATAACATCTTGTTTTGGATAAGAAAAAAACGCCAGGTCCGACAATATCGTGTTTTTTTTTTTTTTTTATCTAGCTTTATTCGCATTGGCCCATGGAAACCTCAATGAACACACTTGACTTGGTTAAAAAATCGCGGGGGATGAATTTACATTTTATTTAAAATTGTTTATGCATGCACATGCCCGGTATGCCCGATTACCAATCCAGCCCTGTCCGTGGGGAAACACAGTGTTCCGTGTGTAGTTACAGTAAATGGACTAAACGAAGATGATTTTTTGTATTCGAGTTACTCAAGGTATTCGAGGAATCATTTCAGCCCTAAACCAAACCCTAGCACTAAACCTATAGTAATTATGTTGTTAATTAATATTGCTCAATACTAAATGACACTGCAATGAGGAAACATAGCATATTCAAAAGTGTGACCAATTTTTTTGTTTTGTTTTACAGCTTTGCAATGCCATTTCAACATATTTTTAAAGAAAAAAAGATGTTGCAAAAGGTGCTGTAAAAAATAATGAAATTATAATAAATCGCCAGGAGTAGTCCTTTAAAAGACATAAAAATAGACTTAGTCTTAAAAAGACTTATCACAGTGGGGTCCTGAGTTTAAGTTTAGCCTGGGTCATGGTCTGACCCTATAATGCCTCTGTTACTCCATCCACTTTCCTGTCAGTTTTCCACTGTCCTACAAAATAAAAACAAACTGGCAATAAATAAAATAAAAGAATGTTTTTGTCTTCGAAGGTGTTTGCATTCTGCCTAGGTAGCCATTCACCTGAGAACAACAATGCAATAAACAAAGCATGTGAACAAAGATATCCATTACAATTCACTTCACACACACGGCCACGTCATGGCCTATACTGTGTTCTCACAATAGATGTGTGTAGAGGGAGTGTCACTGATGTATCACCTATCCCAGGGCATCTGCGGCCTGTTCGGATCAAGTGCTATTTTGAAACATGATCATTCAAGAAGACACAGAAGGTTATTGAGAGCTGAATGTTTCACTTTGGCTCACTTCCTTACAGCTCTGCCTTAAATGTAATGTTTTGTGAACGCAAACTATAAATGATGGTTTGAAAAGTCAGACAGATGTGGTTGGGTTTGGGAAGAGAGGAGTCAACATGGTTCCCTTTGCTTGAAAGGCAAAAACATCTTATTTGACGTCTTACAAGTTTAGTCAGCAATACACTCACTACACGCAGCAGAGCTGACATGATGAGTTTTCAATTGGACATTTTGAGAAAAAATCTATTTTGGTATTCTAGGACAAAAGACCATTCCAGACTTCAAAATGGGCCACTGTCAACCACATGTGGTACAGACTCAATAAACTGCACTTTGTGTGCACATGCTTGTGTTAGTGCACATTTTAGCATTTATACATCAGGAGCTGCTGGCCTAGAACTGTCGTCCTGTTTCTCAATGTTTTCCTTTATGTCCCCCCCCCCCTTTAAGGTTTACTAAATATACACCCCATGGAATAATAAATGGAAACAGCACTTTCCAATTCAAAGGGTCTGAGAACGAGCACCTGAACATCTAGGCACAATTTTAAAAAATATATAATAATTATTCCACATCCTCCCAAATCGTCTGTTTAATATACATACAGCAGTCACTAGATTCCAGATATGAGGGGTCCATCCTCAGTGGTGTTATACTGTGATTGGACAACTGATCAAACAGTAAAGTCGAATATTTGACAGTTTAACAGGACAGACTCTGTTTGCCGTGTTTTTGCGTCTGTCAAAATATTCTATAAAGTGTTCCCTGTAATATTACACCTTCCAATAGCGAATTAAATAGCCATGTCAGTGTGACGCACCATACAGTCAATGTTGTCATGCTGTTTCTTTCTCTGACTCTATTACTTTACCCAAAACTACCTTTAAAGTGCCCCTATTATGCCATTTTTAAGGTTCCTATTCCTAATATTGTTTTTGGAGTCTCCTACAACAGGTTTACATCCATGCAAGGTCAAAAAACACTTTAGTTTTCTCATAATTTGCATTTAATTTCACCGCATTTCTCAATGATATGTAAAGGATTCGTACGAAGCAGTTCTAAGATTCAGTCTCTCTAAAACCCTTCTTTCTGTAAGCCTACTCTGCTCTGATTGGTCAGATGGCCCAGTCCTTTGTTATTGGTCTACCGTGTACAGTCTGTGTCAGAAACGAAATGCCCATTGCCATAAATGAATGACAGAGAATGTATAGAGAGAAAAGATGGTATAGATTTTACCTTATAAATTCGAGCTCGAGTCCAATGATGAAACGCGTAATTGATCAATCAAACACGACTGGAGCAGGATGTTTCTCAGTGGTAAGAGTCAACTCAGTTTGGGGTAGTTATAAGACGTGATTGCAGCGTCATTGTTATAATTTATTTAGGTGCACGTGTGGGAACTGTATCAGAATGCCAAGCAAAGTTGAAAATCTCTGCTGCCACGAAGTACGACAGGTAGTATTTTACGTTTCTGTATTAGTTGAGCATTTATAAAGAAAATGAAAAGTCTGTCATTATTTACTCACCCTCGTGTCGTTCCAAACCCGTAAGACCTCCGTTCATCTTCGGAACACAAATTGAGATATTTTGGTGGAATCTGAGAGCTCTCTGACCCTCCCATAGACAGCAGGGGTCCTTACAGGATCAAGGTCCAGAAACGTAGCAAGGAGATCGGTAAAATAATCCATGTGACATCAGGGGTTCAACCGTAATTTTACAAAGCTACGAGAATACTTTTTGTGCGCAAAAGAAAAAAAATGACTTTATTCAACAATTCGTCTCCTCCACATAACCCTAGCGCCATTTTGGAGAATATCCGCTGAACGTAAATTGCATATGCTGTTTTGTGTCAGCTGTGCAACGTGGATACGCTGTTTACGTTGTTTACGCTTTGATTTGAACGAAAACAACGTATCCGCGTGGCACAGCTGACATAAAACAGTATACGCAATTTTTTTTTACATGTCGGTTTGGAACAACATGAGTAATTAATGACAAAATTTTCATTTTTGGGTGAACTATCCCTTTAAGTGTATTTTGAATGATCGATAGAAAATTTAATCATCTATTATTTATCATACTTACATGTTGTGATTCAGTGGAGCAATCTGGTTTAAATAAACTGGGCACTGATCCATTTTTCAAGAGCGAGTGTTTTGTGAATCCCGCGTTGAACTCCTCGCGATTAGAGAAGCAGTCCTCAGTAAAATGACGGGAACAAAAAAAAGATTGGGATTGAACTGCTGTGGTATCGTTGAAAAAATGAATGTCACCCACTGATTCTTTGCAGCCTCATCATTCAGAAGTGAAAATAAAACCAATTTACTTTCACAGCGTAGGACACAGCGTCTTCTCAACATGATGTTTACCACACAGAAATGCTACAATGTTTCAGGGTGGGCTAAGTTGTTTGAGGCCGTCCAACGTATGCAACTATTTTACCCACTGAAGTGGGATTCGAATTCCTGACGACTCATTTAGGTGATTCAGTGTCTTTTAAATTTTTTTTAGAGACAATAACTTTATTTACCTTTGCAGACTATTTACTATATAACTTTGCAGATAGTTTACATTCACGTACAGCTACATTACACATAAAAGGCAATATTCGAAATGGCATAATAGGGGCACTTTAAATTTCAATTAATGCATACAAAGACTTAAATACACCTCTTCTATGATGAGCATGTTTTAATTGTTATTGACTGAAAAAACATTATTATTTAGAGAAAAATCAGTAATACAGTTTTGTTAAACTATTATTAATATTTAAAAACAACTCAAAGTCACGCTGTGACCAAAAAAAGTCATGTGGTGCAACCAACATGCAGAAAAAAAGGAAATCATATAGAGAGGACCTCAAGTCTGTGTGTCAAGGTCGATAAGTCTTCTAAAAGATCAAACAAGTTGATCTTTGATCGAAATTAGTTCAGGTTGTAAAATGTGTGATTAATTTAATTAATGAATAATTCCTGATATTTGTTAAATGTATATCTTAGAATATACTGTATATACTTCAAAATATTTACAAATCATACTTCAAAATATTTACAAATCACAAAACATTTGATGTGTAATGAAGTTAAATATGTTACGTGTAATCTTTTTACTTGATGGATAAACCACATGACATTCTGTAATGACAGTCCTTCAATCAAAATATTTGTTTAAAATGTTCAAAATGTTTTTTCAAATCCATATGAATTCAACATTAAAATAAAGAAAAATTCCAAGAACTTGGCAATTTGTTTTAAACCTGATTTTTAAAAGACTGTAATTTCCCTTACCTTAGACCCTTATTTTGTATTGACCCACAAGTAAAAAAGGAAATAAGTGGTGGTCTTTCCTACTGGACAATTAAATGTGATGAGGAATCCTGTGCGATTTGCACAAACTGCATCTTCTCACATGAAGCCACACCCTAATGAGATGTCAAGAATAAAAAGGAAAGTTTAATTTTCCAGCTTGAATTGCAAGGTCTCTTTTCACCATAGTGGCTCACTTGATAATGGAAATGCTATAAACTCCATGACGTCCAGGTGCAATGCACCATTTCCGGGCACATTCATGGGTTTCTAAACATAGTCTTGCCATGATCTGGCAAACATCACAGAAATAGCTTGAGAATTAGCATGTGAGAGAACATGCAGACGTGGATTCTTATTAAGAAAGAAAGAAAGAAAGAAAGAAAGAAAGAAAGAAAGAAAGACGTTTTGTCACAGGTAATCAGAGCATATAGATCTAAACAGATTCTGGCTATTTCAAGCTCAACCACTGTCACTGCAATCAGCATACAATCAAACTGTCAGAGCTGCCACACGACTGAATGACAAAGGAACTCGAAGAACATGACACTTCTGTCACATAGCTTTTTCCTTTACAGCAGTCGTATGGAGAAACATTCAAAAACTTCAGTCTGCTTGAAGAAAACCCTCATTGTTTGCTGCCAAAGAGAGAGAGAGTCACTCCAGCAAATGAGGCACTGACTTCTTCTCCAGTTTTAGGTAACTGCTCAACAGTTTATCAAAGCAGGAGGTCCGTCTTTTTCCAGCGAACTCATTTGACTTTCTCTGCAGCTCTTGAAACTTCAACTGCTTCAGCAGATGTGATTCTGGGAAAGCCAATCACCGGTGAGAGGCATCAAGACCCAGAAACAACCAGCCCTCACATGCTGATGGCCCCTTATAGTAACAGACTTTTTTTTTTTACCAACCGCCCTCCCGGGAACTCAATATGGAGCCATGAGTGGGCTCTGGTAACTCATCTTGAAAGAGCTTTCAGAACGAATGATGAAACCTTAGTAGAGGTGGAGGAGGAAGTATGCAGGTATTAAAGGCAGGAAATTAATACCAGGCATTAGGTTTTGCTGAGAGAAATCACAGCCGGCCGTCTGCAAAACCAATCACGGGGTCATGCAAAGCGTGTGCAAACAGTGTGGGAGCTCAATGACAGATGAGGACAATGAGACAGCAAATCAAGATGGCGAAGAAATCGTGAGGTTTCAAGGTGTTTTGCATTTCATTACCTCACTTTATATATTATATTGTGTAAACAATGATGTTGAAATCGAAGAAATGTAAACAATATTGAAACAAAAACTCATGGTGTCAAGCATGTTTATTCAGTGGGTGGAGACTTGTGTCAATGGGATTTGCAAAGAGAATCATTTGTAGGCAGCAAGCAAAGCTCTTGCAAATAAATCAAGAAAGCACAATTGTCACACATAAGAGATTGAGACTGTAATTTCCATTTGCCAATTATTATACATCTCTGCATAAATATAACTCTGTTTGTTGGATCAAAATTGACCTTAATCCAAATCAACTTTGTGTCACTATAACTAAAATAATCATGCTACATCTTTACATTATATGGAAAGTAGCACATTAGCTACTTACTTATATGTAAGAAAGTCCTGTTTTCTAACAGTCACTTGGCTGAGAGTGAGTGCTCATTTCATGTGCCAAGTTAAAATTATGCTTTTTCTTGTTCTTTTCTGTCAAAATGATGGAACGCATTTTGAATTAGTCAAAGCTCAGGCAAATGGTGGACAGTTTCCAGTTAAATCAACCTCTGGTATCACAAGCACCATGCTCTACCTGTTGAACTACAGAAAAGCTGTAGGCTCAAAGCATTTTTATTTGGTGAGAAGTTGTTACTTAGCCCCCAGATAATATGAGACTGAAAGAGAGAAAAAAGCGAGCTGTCATCGCTATTAAAGCTGCATGACACTAGCAAACCAGTGCCAAACACTGTTCCCATGTCAATTAACTGACCAAGATGTTCCAGTCAATCCAACTGCACATGTTATTTACATTTATTCTTATCTGGCAGAAGACGCGATGAAATGATGCCTGACAGTTTAACGTAAGGTCCTGAGGTGAAGGAGGAAGGTAATGGGAAAGCAGAGCAGTATCATATCTCAAATGTAACTCACAATTAGGGGAAAATACATGGTTGATGTATTTCCCAAGATCACTGGCTAAACAGTCCATAATCCCAGTGGAGAACATTGATGGTCTCCAACCATTACTGACAGAAGAACTAACAATGATGGCTTTTTGAAGGAGGATATGTGACTGCAAATGAGGACAATTGGATTATGGTGCACTTTTTATCTGCTGTATGCCAAATCAAAAAGACTATTTATCAGAAAAAGTTGAATTGGCAGACCTGAGGAACATGGAGTGATGTACAATCTTTGTTTTGAAAATTAGGTGAGCCTATACTTATGAAAATGGTCTGTCTTTGTTCAATTTTATAAGGTATCTGTGTTGGCAAGGATATCAGGGTGTTTTCAAGAGAAAATCTGAATGGTATGATACCTGGGGCTGAAACAAATCAGAATTATTTTAAATAAATGAGAGAGCTGTGATGAACAAAATTCATCCAGTTAAACCTGGATAAACATAAAGGAATTAATTAAATAAATAAATAAAAAACAATTCTGCCATCTTTTGCTCTCCCTCATGTTGTTCCAAATTAACATTACTTTTTTTTGTCCATACAATGGAAATCAGCAGGATCCAACATTTGACCCCACTAGCTGAATTTCATTATATGGCCAAAATAATTCTTCAGAATAGATCACATCAAAATATATCTTCTGTTGTGTTCTACAGACAAAAGAAAGTCATATAGATATGGTACCACACGAGGCTAAGTAAATGATGACAGAATTAAAATTTACAGCCAAAAAATTTAAATTTAAAACTCTAGCCTTTGAATTGTATATGATAATGATAATATTGGCTATAACAAGATGATATGACATATAATATGAATACTGGGTCTATCAAGCTTACACAAAAAAACTTTTTATTTCAAGTCTTCTGAAACACACAATAGTTAAAAAAAGTAGTTCCTCTTCAGGAACTCGAGCTGCGTCGAAAAACGCTAGGGGAACGCCGTTCAGCGTGACGGGCTCTGAATCTCGTGTGTAATCAGACCAACAGCTGGGCGAGACGTCACGGCGGGGGACGTAATGACCAGGAGGCTACAAAAGCACGTGCGGTGAGACCAGCGTCAGCTTTTTGTCATTCAGCAAGCGCTCTGTGTGTGTGATATCTGTCTATCTGTTTGTGAGTCATATTTGGTGTTGTCTGTCCCGTAGGGCTAGAAAATAAGGAAAATAATTATGTCCAAGGCACATGACAAGTCACATCATTTGAGTAGGGGCGAAGGCAGCCAGCATTTCAAACTGTGTGTTCCTCCCTGCCCGCGTTTCATTACGGGTGCGGATACACACAGTTTGTGCATTGTCTGCCTGGGAGCAGAGCATGCTGAGTCAGCTCTTGAGAGCGCTGACTGCCCGCATTGCGAGTGTCTTCCCATGCATGCTCTCCGCTCCCGAAAGGCACTCTTTGCGGAGGGTGTTTTCGCAAGCGTTCCCCGCGCCGCAGGTCCCGCTGTCGTGGGTCCCGCTGCCGCTGAGGCGCAGCGGCGATTGCGCTCGCAGGCGGCGGCGTTCCAGCGGTTTCTCCCTCGCCGCTCTCTAGTTCTGAACACAGGGGCGCGCAAAAACAGAGCGTGGCCTTGCGTGCTCCCCCGTGTCGAGGCACGAGGGCGAGGCGACGCTCCTGCTTCACTCCTTGAGCTGACGCTGGTCTCACCGCACGTGCTTTTGTAGCCTTCTGGTCATTACGTCACCCGCCGTGACGTCTCGCCCAGCTGTTGGTCTGATTACACACGAGATTCAGAGCCCGTCACGCTGAACGGCGTTCCCCTAGCGTTTTTCGACGCAGCGTCTCGTTCCCTCAAGGAACTAGGGTTACATACGTAACCCGAGACGTTTTGTGTGATGAATCGAGTGGATTCATTCAAAAACCAATCTAAATGATTCATTCATGACTCAAGAGTTCAACCTCTCACTGGAGGGAAGATTATTAGTGAATAATCACTTAAATTTCAGTAAGTTCCTTACAAAACACTCATATGGATTAAAAAGACCTGCAATATAGCACGCAGGTCATATGGACTTATTTTCTGATATTTTTATGGTGCTTTTGCATCCTGTTGAATTTTGAAAGCTCCAGTTCCCCATTCATTGTATAAGTGAATGTAAAGAACGCCCACTGCAATTGTTTTAAAGTCCTCCTTTTGAGATCCACAAAAGAGAGTAAGTCATATGGGTTTGGAACAACATGCGGATGAGTAGATGATTCATTTTCGTGTGTTAAATATCCCTTTAAAGGAAATTCTTGAAGATCATGCTCTTATTCACTGTTAACTCACGGAAGTTCCTAAGCATGTCTTAAACGGCATGCCAGCGACTCGATAAGGAATGGTACAGCACGTGATGACTGTTTTGTTTAGCTGTTTTGAAATATTTGGGAGATGTGTCTTTTGGCTCACAAACACAAGCAAGTTGCAAATGATTAGATGAAGCCTGACTCAAGCTCCTCTGGACTGTCAAACACTGGACTGGTCTTGCTCCTCTGGACTCATCTCAAAACATTTTACAGAGGAAATACAAGGTTAACCTCACGAGACTGTGGCTCGGCAATTTACTCTCTAAAAAGCATTAGACATTTCTAGACCTACTGTACACAAATATGTCGACAAACCCCATTCCAACACCTTTACTACTTAACAGTCAAAGCCCCAGACTGAGAAAACACAACTAAAGCTCATCTGATATGTTTTTGAGTCACCTCTGAGCCATCCGGATAAGAGTTATAAGTGTCTAGAAGACCTGAGCACAACTCTCTCAGACGGACTAGATTAAATCCCCCTGCCTATAAACAAAACTAATTTAAACATACAATGAAAACAAATTATGTGGGACTTTTCTCATTTGAAGTCCAATAAAACTGGAATAACACACAAGAAACTTGAGTTTAAAGAATATGATCTTATCCACAGAACAAGCTTTGATTTACAGCCCATCCCTTTATCAGAAGAAAGGAGACGGTTTGTCTGTTCTACTCTGGTGATGTCTGCTTTGAAACTACTTTTATTTAGATGGCAAAGTAAAATAAAAATATACACAACAAAATTTCAGAATCACTAAGATTTTTTATGTTTTTGAAAGAATCTTCACAAAGGCCCCATTTATTTGATCAAAAATACAGTAAAAAATATTGTGAAATATTATTGCAGTGTACTCTATTGTAAATATTAAGCAGCAAAAACTGTTTTCATTTTTATTATTATTATTATTTTCCAAATCAGCATATTAGAATGATTACTGAGGGATGATGTGACACTGAAGACTCGAGTAATGGCTGATGGAAAATCTGTTTTGCCATCACAGGAATAAATTACATTTTAAAATATATTAAAAAAGAAAATAGTTGTGTGTAAATAGTAAAGTGTAATAATATTTCACAATATCACTGTTTTAATATATATTTGATTAAATAAATGCAGCCTTAGTGAGCAAAAAAATACTTCTTTCAGCTATATATATATATATATATATATATATATTCTTTTGACTTGTAGTGTATATACTGTACCCTAGGGCTGCACGATTATGACAAAATCATAATTGTCAATTATTCCCTTGAAATTGTAATTGCGATTATTAATTACGATTATCACAATTTACATTGAATGAAGTTTAAACCATTGTTTGATGCAACTGCATGCCATATTTTTGTACGAAAATAAAACCTTTAGTGCTTTTCTATAGTATTAAGCCTCAAATGTCAACTATACATCGGATTGGTTTCTTCTTTAAATTATAAAAAAGTAAAAATATGAATGCTATTATAATGTCATACTAAAACTAAAATTAAAATAATGGGAAAAACCCTTAAGATAACATGTAGAAAGGAAAAAATGCATCTTAAGCACACAGAATAACATAAGTGGACTTTGAACGATTAATTGCCGCTTTGAACGATTACGTAATTGTCGCATCCATAATTGTAATTGCGATTAGAAATTTGATTAATTGTGCAGCCCTACTGTACCCAAAAGAGTGTTTAACAGTTTCCAGCATCCATACCCACATATGGCTCTCATTGCACTGGAGATTTAGGTGACCGCCTGAGAGACATTGTTCTAGTTCACAATGAGGCTGGACGGTATCCAGAAGTCAATGCCACACTAAAGGAAAGACACACTTGAAAGTCTGTCACGTGGCTGGACTGATGACCAAATGTGGGACGTTTTACTGAAAATTCAAATATAGCTCAACACGGTGCACCTTCAAAACAGCTACTTGGAATCTGGGCCAGCAAAAGCATTTATCTAGTATTTAACCTGGGCAGTCTATGAAGACTAAGCAGCTGTTTCGGTCTTAAATATAAAAGATAGCTGCAGCATTTCTCTGACCTTGAGCGAGGCACAACAGGGAGCCCGAAGACATTATAGGACGTCACGAATGTCCTCACTGATACTGTAATACCTGTCCTCTAAAATAGGGACCAGAAAACTGGCAATCAGTGCAATTAACAATGACAATGAGTGACTAAAACACCAAATAAACCCATTTGTTTAATATTCTTAATACTTCAGACTCTTCTTCTATATAATTTCCATATGTAGAAAGCAAAATGTACCCAACTGTAACAAACAGTTGGGTACCTTCAGCATGAAAACGTAACATCATTGATGATTGTCAAAACAGAACTTATATTAAAGGAAGGTGATTCCTCTCTTGGCACCGTGACTGTAAACCTGAATGAGCCCAAATGAGGAAGCAGACTGTAATAAAGTGATTTGTGTGTGCCCCATCTGTCAATATTGGCACAGTCGTGTGTTTACACACTGGACACCCCTGAGATGATCATGCAGAGTGGCATAGAAACACACTTTAACTAATAAATGTAACAAACTCTAACACTAACATCATAGATTAAACAAGGCTTTAGTTAACTGAATTAATTTCAGAGAAAATGATAATTACAACGAGCACTGGACCTATATTAAAAAATATTTTAGATAACTTAAAGGTCCCATGACATGCTGCTTTTTAGATGCTTTTATATAGGCCTAAGTGGTCCCTAGTACTGTATCTGAAGTCTCTTTCCCGAAATTCAGCCTTGGTGCAGAATTTCAGCCACTATGAGCCAGTCCCACGATGAGCTTTCCTTAGGACATGCCATTTCTGTGTCTGTAGCTTTAAATGCTAATGAGGAGGAGAGAGGCGGGGCAACTGCCATGCTTCGCTCGTTTGCAAGCCATGATGTCTCTCGAGGAAAAAAAAATATTGCGCTCGCCTCGCACGGTAGTTGCTCATTTTCTCATGGGCGGGCCAAATTCTCTGGGCGGGCAAATCAGAGAAAGGGGAGGTATGACGACATAAAGGGAAGATTCCAGATTGGGCCATCTGAGCTTTTATTTTCTCAAAGGCGAAGCAGGATACCCAGGGCTCGGTTTACACCTATCGCCATTTCTAGCCACTGGGGGACCATAGGCAGGCTAGGGGAACTCATATTAATGTTAAAAAACCTCATAAAGTGACATTTTCATGCCATGGGACCTTTAAAGAAAAATGTGCTTCATGTGAAAAAAATCTCAAAATTAAGTCAAAATGAAATATATGTTAATATGACTGAATGAACCTGACTACATTCGGTTAAACCAACAAAAGTCATTTTTTAGGGTCAGATCAGGTATAAAATAAGGCAACAATTGTTTTCACTTAAAAAAAAAATGTCAACACACTAAAATTGAAATCTAAAAGTGACGTTTACTGCACTTTTTCAACCACTTTTAATTTATTTAATAATTAAAAAATACAAGCTGAAACATAAAGATGGAGTAAAAATGGCAAAAAATAATTGTGAAAAGTTAAATGATATAAACAAGTACGTTGTTAAAATGGTAAAAATCATTTTCTGGTAGCCTGACACAGCAGTCATATTTGAAAAAAAAAACCAACTATGTCAAACTGCATAATACATTTAATTTTACACAGGGATGTAAAAAAAAAAATGTGCAGAAGCTATTTCCACCTGATCTGACCCATATAATAGTGTAATAACTCTAACCCAATGTACCGATAATTAGGTTGCTTTAAAATATATTAATATTTTCACTTTGAATAAAACCAGTCAACTCCAATGTTACCAAATGAAACACAGTTTTCACTTAAAAAAAAAATGTCAACACACTAAAATTGAAATCTAAAAGTGACGTTTACTGCACTTTTTCAACCACTTTTAATTTATTTAATAATTAAAAAATACAAGCTGAAACATAAAGATGGAGTAAAAATGGCAAAAAATAATTGTGAAAAGTTAAATGATATAAACAAGTACGTTGTTAAAATGGTAAAAATGATTTTCTGGTAGCCTGACACAGCAGTCATATTTAAAAAAAAATGTCAAACTGTATAATACATTTAATTTTACACAGGGATGTAAAAAAAAATGTGCAGAAGCTATTTCTACCTGATCTGACCCATATAATAGTGTAATAACTCTAACCCAATGTACCGGTAGTTAGGTTGCTTTAAAATATATTAATATTTTCACTTTGAATAAAACCAGTCAACTCCAATGTTACCAAATGAAACACATTTTACACTCTTAAAAATAAAGCTGCTTCAAAAGGTTCTTCAAGCGATGCCATAGAAGAACCATTTTTGGTTCCGCAAAGAACCATTCAGTCAAAGGTTCTTTAAAGAACCATCTCTTTCTTACCTTTTTATAATCTGAAGAACCTTCTTTCGCCACAAAGAACCTTTCGTCAAACAGCAAGGTTCTTCAGATGTTAAAGGTTCTTTATGGAACCATTTAGACAAAAAGGTTCTTCTATGGCATCGTGAAGCACCTTTATTTTTAAGAGTGTAGGTTACCTGATAAAAACATTTTGATAATGCAGGAGTATTTCCAGCCAATAACATCCGCTTCTCTCAGCCTCTGCAACACCATTTAAATCACGGCAGTGGCACCCAGTAATGCACTATACAGCTATACAACCTAATTAAAAAAGTATGGGGTGGGGTCATATAACCTCAAATCTGGGCTGGTAAGTGAAAGTTTGAAAGTTCAAACCCAAGAAATGATCCATGAACTACAGACACTCAACCTCAGGATGCAAGTAGCCTATTATCGATGGAATACAAGGAGTATTATCTATGTCTGAATGAATCAAATTCGATAAAAGTGTCAGTTAAAAACGAATTAGTATCCAAGTGGAAGTTCTCTGTGGGACTGTGAGCACAAACTTCCACTGTTCCCACGCTGACCGAGCTTCCTCGAAGCGCACATCTCTTGAAGGTATGTGCGACGTTCCCATCAAGCTCTGTAGGAGCTCGTTCTGCAACGAACTGTCTCAGAGTTTAAGGTTTAGCCTTATACAACAAGCCGTTTCACAACACTCCTACCTTTCTTTTCCGGCGTCGCGCAGAAGCTCCATGAGAGCAGTAAGGTAAAACACAATCCAATCTCAGTTTGTCCTGCCATTTCTTATGTGTAAAGCCTCTCAGACTTCACTCCATAGATAGAAGGGCTCTTCTTTCAAGGGTTTCTAAATGTTCAGAGATCTTGCCGTCTCGGCTTCTTGAGAAAACTCGCTCGACTTTGGCTGTAAACTTTGACAGCTCCTCCTCCGCGCTCGCGGACCTCGGCAGTGCTGCAGAGAGCTGCGCTCGCTCGTGACGTCAGCACAGGGAGGATCGTGCGCGTGCTGTACGGCGGGTCAGAAAGGTGGGACGTTGAACGTCAGGTACTTTTTGATCCATTGTTGAGTTTGTGAATCCAACAATGAGGACCCGTAGGGAAGACAAATCACAAATTAACACAGGAACGCATTTTGTTTCTGTGCTGTTTTTGTCACAAATATTCCCATATGTGTCTACTACAAATTATCAAATTATGTAAAGAGTGCTGTTGTTACAGCTTACTGCACTGATAGTTTGTAAAACAACAACAACAAAAAATTGGTCAAATTTTTTTTTTAAAAGGACATTTTCTTTTGTGATAATATGATTTACTTGTTCAAAATAATTATTGACATCCCTCAGCACCCCAACATGCAAACAATTTAATGAAAACTAAAATACTATATAGGCTCTATAGTATTTTGGTTTTCATTCAAATGTTTGCATATATATATATATATATAATTATTATTATTATTAAGGTCAAAAGAACAGCATTTAGGCTTATTTGAAATTTTATGTAACAATTTCTGTAACTAAAATTTTACTCTCACTTTTAATGCATCCTTGCTGAATAAAAGTAGGCCTATTAATTATATATACTTAGTAGGAAAGTCTTACAACCGTCACCCTTCCGATCGACTGTTTTATTTTGATTGATTTATTTTCAAGTTGGTAAAAAGCTTGTAAAACATTTGATAATTTAAACAAGAAAACCTGCTACGTTCCCATCAAGCTCTGTAGGAGCTCGTTCTGCAACGAACTGTCTCAGAGTTTAAGGTTTAGCCTTATACAACAAGCCGTTTCACAACACTCCTACCTTTCTTTTCCGGCGTCGCGCAGAAGCTCCATGAGAGCAGTAAGGTAAAACACAATCCAATCTCAGTTTGTCCTGCCATTTCTTATGTGTAAAGCCTCTCAGACTTCACTCCATAGATAGAAGGGCTCTTCTTTCAAGGGTTTCTAAATGTTCAGAGATCTTGCCGTCTCGGCTTCTTGAGAAAACTCGCTCGACTTTGGCTGTAAACTTTGACAGCTCCTCCTCCGCGCTCGCGGACCTCGGCAGTGCTGCAGAGAGCTGCGCTCGCTCGTGACGTCAGCACAGGGAGGATCGTGCGCGTGCTGTACGGCGGGTCAGAAAGGTGGGACGTTGAACGTCAGGTACTTTTTGATCCATTGTTGAGTTTGTGAAACCAACAATGAGGACCCGTTGGGAAGACAAATCACAAATTAACACAGGAACGCATTTTGTTTCTGTGCTGTTTTTGTCACAAATATCCCCATATGTGTCTACTACAAATTATCAAATTATGTAAAGAGTGCTGTTGTTACAGCTTACTGCACTGATAGTTTGTAAAACAACAACAACAAAAAATTGGTCAATTTTTTTTTTAAAAAGGACATTTTCTTTTGTGATAATATGATTTACTTGTTCAAAATAATTATTGACATCCCTCAGCACCCCAACATGCAAACAATTTAATGAAAACTAAAATACTATATAGGCTCTATAGTATTTTGGTTTTCATTCAAATGTTTGCATATATATATATATATATAATTATTATTATTATTAAGGTCAAAAGAACAGCATTTAGGCTTATTTGAAATTTTATGTAACAATTTCTGTAACTAAAATTTTACTCTCACTTTTAATGCATCCTTGCTGAATAAAAGTAGGCCTATTAATTATATATACTTAGTAGGAAAGTCTTACAACCGTCACCCTTCCGATCGACTGTTTTATTTTGATTGATTTATTTTCAAGTTGGTAAAAAGCTTGTAAAACATTTGATAATTTAAACAAGAAAACCTGCTAATTCAAATGATGCCAGATCTGTTATCAATTTTAAACATCACTTTTTTTTTTGCAAGCTCTACTCACGATGGTAGTGTTAATTTCACCGAATTAAGTCATTTCTAGTTGGTTAAAGTGATAGTGTTACTCGTGCTGCAACACTTCTAGTCTCCCCCATCTCAACTGTTTCTCAGATGTTCCTCCAGAGGAAAAGACCCCAGTATGCTCATGTGTCTCAGTTTCAGAAGAGATCTCAACAGTTTCACAAATTACACTCAGATTTGCCGAGATATAAGTCTGTAACCAAAAGTCTGTGATTTATTTGGGACTACAGGTGGAAAGATATATCTGATTATAATGCGATGAAAAGCATTTTCTGGTTCTTATCAGAGAAGGATTTGGTGCACTTGCACACTGCCCCTATCAAATAAACTACAAAATATGTATATATGATAAACTAAACCAGTAAAATCACATTAAAATTCCAGTTTATAATTCAGAGATTCAGTGGCGTAACTTTGCTTTGAAAAGTGGTGGGGACACCGCGCAACTCGTTTTGCTAGTTTTTTATTTAATAATCTAATTTACTTGGGGCCTAAGTTTAGAGTTGGACAAACTTAATTTTTGCTTTTCAAAAATACATCAATGTACCAGGGGCGGTGCCAGAGAATTTCAAACGCAGGTGCTGAGGGGTGCTAGATCATTGACAGAGGGAGCTGGGCAATTCAGGGCTCCAGACTCATTCTTCCCACTGCTCGCTCTTTTGCTATTACATCTGAAGAACCTTTCTGTTTCACAAAAGGTTCTTTGTGGCGAAAGAAGGTTCTTCAGATTATAAAAAGGTAAGAAAGAGATGGTTCTTTAAAGAACCTTTGACTGAATGGTTCTTTGTGGAACCAAAAATGGTTCTCCTATGGCAATCGCTTGAAGAACCTTTTGAAGTGTACAACATGCTATTAATCAATGCACGCTGATGAACTTTTATCGTAGTTACACCCGCAAATTACGCCTATGCAGAGATTTAACTTAACTACAGTGCCTTATGGTGGGGTAAGTTAAAATGCTGACTCAATTTACCCCACAACATTTGGCTCACTTTGCCCCATAGCTGCCATTTTGGAAAAAAATAGCTACTGTTGCTTACCAGTTCAGGCTAGTATTTAGCTAAATGATTTGCATGGTTTTATATGTTGCTAAATCACCTATATGTATCATAAATATTTTTAGACCTGGATAAATTTGCTTTGATGTAACAACCATTACATCTGTTATGCTAAACTTTTACTCTGACAAGCCAAAAACAGTTTTTAAAGTAAATGGGGAAGAGAACAATCGCTGAATAAAGTCATTATTTTAGTTTTCTTTGCACACAAAAAGTATTCTCGTAGCTTCATAAAATTACGGTTGAACCACTGACGTCACATGGACTATTTTAACGATGTCCTTACTACAATTCTAGGCTTTGAACGTGGTAGTTCCCTTGCTGTCTATGCAGGGTCAGAAAGCTTTCAGATTTCATCAAAAATATCTTAATTTGTGTTCCGAAGATGAACAAAGGTCTTAAGGGTTCAGAACGACATGAGGGTGAGTAATTAATGACAGAATTGAATTGAATTCATTTAATTTATTTTTGGGTGAACTATCCCTTTAATTCCTTTTACAATTGTTTAATGTTTTTATATGTTTATTGTTCCAAAGAAATATAAAGAAAAACAACAGAAACATATATGATTCTTGAAAAGATATCTGAGAAATTGAAATTGAAAGGATACCTGAGAATTATTCTGATCTGTGAGAAAGCATCATCTGAGCAATTAAACTTGTGTAGATGTGCCAAATATTAGCTATACAACATTTTCAACAAGGATGACAGAGAATTAGAATTTGAAAGTCATGATGAACATACAGGTTGTAGGAGAGACGGTGTCATCCTCAAACTGTCCTTTGACGTAATTCTTGGGGTCTCTTTATCTGTCTGGAAACCTCCTTTGTCTGTTGTGAATCGTCCATTGAGTCCTTTGAGAAATGGCCATAGACATGGCTGCATTCATTTGGTTTGCCACAGTAGCCAGACAGTGGTTTGGAGATGGAAAGCATCCAGGAAGTTTGTGTTCCCAAAGGTCAACAAAGATCAACTGACCACAAAGAATCCTGTGTGTCCCACTCAAACTCAATTGAGTAAACTGACCTTTTACATCTATTTATTTAATTTTGTGTCTAAAGTTATGTAAAAATAAAATAAATAAATCACCAGCTAGTTTTAAAGTCTTCTCATTTGTAATAAAATAAAAGTCCTGGCAACAAAAACTGTATGAGATTTGTAAATCGCTTTGGATAAAAGCATCTGCTAAATTATTACATATACATGTAAATTACGTAATGCATGTAAATTAATTGTTTGTTTTATGGAAAATATTGATTCCAAATTATATAGCTAGATCACAGTCTCTTTCAAATGTTTCAGAGATGCATTTGAATGTAAGCATGTGGAATTTCGTTGGAGGGGTTTATTTGCAACATCTTATTCATTTCAAAAGTTGAGACTGCATCCAGCTACCCAATTACTGTAGCTGCAATACTTGTGTCCTGATTTCTAAACAGAGTAGCACATGCAATTCAGCTGGCAAACAGTCGAGAAGCACATTTATTCTGAATGTTTGAGACCTGAACTGTGAATTATTCAAAAGATTTAACCTTTATATATTGACATAAATAAATACATCTACAGTATAACCTGAATGCATATGT
The DNA here is from genome assembly GCF_001515645.1 of Sinocyclocheilus grahami. Taxonomy (NCBI): domain Eukaryota; kingdom Metazoa; phylum Chordata; class Actinopteri; order Cypriniformes; family Cyprinidae; genus Sinocyclocheilus; species Sinocyclocheilus grahami. The sequence continues at coordinate 268,273 of NW_015506256.1, read as the reverse complement.
CAGTATGTTGGAATGGATTTAATAAATTGTTTTAATCCTGAATTGAGTTTGTTCAGGTTATGTCACAACAACATTACCTGGGAAACAATTATGGCTGACATTAATAAGAGTTTCAAAGTGGTCATTTCAGCAAACCGAGAAGACCACAAATCTTAATAATGTCGCTATAGCTAGACTGAATGGGGACAGATGTGAAAGACCTCATATGTCTCCGGTCATTTTTATGAGCTAATATTGCATTATAGTAAGCTAATGCCTCGTTAAGTGGTTTTCACACCGGATGTAAGGGGTGGGGTTGAGTTTTGATTGATTATGGATGACAAGGGCAAGTCACTGTCCTGTATGGAAAACGCAGGGGTATTATAGTATCTAGAGTTTAAAAAGTCTCAATCTAATGTCTATTATGTAGTGTATCCAATGATGGATATAGATGGATAATCAAAAACCACTCCAATACAAATAATAAAAGTTTCCAGTGAAATGAAATATCAGTACTCTACAAATGTTACTGGACTGGAACTAACTACTGCATAACGCGGCAATCTGTACACACACCTTCGAGACACCAAGACAATAAAATAGATATTAATAGATCAAATAGATCATATTGCTGTGTCATGGGCATCAGTGGCAGTCCTAACCTTGCCAAGGTAAGATCTAGACACAGAAAGAAAAATATTTTCAACAATACTTTTTTTCAATAAACATCATTAGTGGCATAATGTTGATTACCACAAAAATGCTTACATTAATTTCCTTACTAAAACTTAAATGTTAAGAGTACTGGCATTAATTGTCATAACATTACTCAAAAAAACTTGCAATTGAGTATTTTGACATTTTCCAATTGTTCAATGTAGTGATTAATTTTTATGGAAATCAACGGTCATAAAGCAAACATTTGATACAACTGTAAACATGAATAACATCAATTAAAATATTTGAATAAAATGGGGTGAGTTGGAGATTGGTATGAAAAAAGGTTTATTTGATCAACAAAAAGATGTACATGTACAAAATTTTAACTGATGTCTTATAATAGTGTTAGATCCCTCAACTACTGTTAACACAAAAGCACTCTTTGTACTTGATCATATTGCTGTGTCATGGGCATCAGTGGCAGTCCTAACCTTGCCAAGGTAAGATCTAGACACAGAAAGAAAAATATTTTCAACAATACTTTTTTTCAATAAACATCATTAGTGGCATAATGTTGATTACCACAAAAATGCTTACATTAATTTCCTTACTAAAACTTAAATGTTAAGAGTACTGGCATTAATTGTCATAACATTACTCAAAAAAACTTGCAATTGAGTATTTTGACATTTTCCAATTGTTCAATGTAAGTGTTAACTTTTTAAAGAAAAAGAGAGATTAATTTTTATGGAAATCAATGGTCATAAAGCAAACATTTGATACAACTGTAAACATGAATAACATCAATTAAAATATTTGAATAAAATGGGGTGAGTTGGGCGAATGGGTTTATGGAGATTGGTATGAAAAAAGGTTTATTTGATCAACAAAAAGATGTACTTGTACAAAATTTTAACTGATGTCTTATAATAGTGTTAGATCCCTCAACTACTGTTAACACAAAAGCACTCTTTGTACTTAACAATAACTTAAACAGTTTAGGGACAAATTGTGAGAATAACAACATAAAAGAAAAAGAAAAGATCTGTTACAAGTGTTAAAGCAAAAAGCGTTGCAACCACCGGTTTCCCCTTTATCAATTTTGATCAATTAAAGGGTTAGTTCACCCAAAAAATTAAAATGGGCTTGTGTTTTACTCACCCTCGAAGCATTCTAGGTGTATATGACTTTCTTCTTTCAGACGAATTCAGTCGGAGTTATATTAAAAATTGTCCTGACTATTCCAAGCTCTATCATTGCTGTCAGCGGGTGTTGCAGTGGTACAGTCCACAAGTCGTCAAATAAAGCGCGCGCATCCATAATAAAACTTGCTTCACACGGCTCCGGGGGGTGAATAAAGGCCTTCTGTAGTGAATCCATGCATTTTTGTAAGAAAAATATCCATATTTCAAACGTAATGAACACTTTTATATGACTTCCACCAACTGTCATACACGGAAGCCGTTCCGGCGGATGATGTAGCACGTCGGCGTTGCGTGATTAGTGACGAACGCGGAGAGACAACAAAACAAAACGCCGGTCACGAATTAGCAGTACAATTCGAAGATTTGCAAAGAAAAATGTCAGAGGATTTCAATATAAACCAAGAGGAGTTTCCTTTGCTAAAGTAAGGAAACTTTGCTTCCTTTACTCCTATAAACAAACTCGTGAGACTAGCATATCTCAGAGGTGCGCGCGCTGCGCATACATGCTGCGTCATCCGCGGGAACGCCTTCCACATATGACAGATAACGAAAGTGAGAGAAAAGTGTTTATTACGTTTGAATTATAGATATTTTTCTTACAAAAACGCATGGATTCACTACAGAAGGCCTTTATTCCCTGAGCCGTGTGAAGCACGTTTTATTATGGATGCGCGCGCTTTATTTGACGACTTGTGGACTGTACCACTGCAACACCCGCTGACAGCAATGATAGAGCTTGGAATAGCCAGGACAATTTTTAATATAACTCCGACTGGATTCGTCTGAAAGAAGAAAGTCATATACACCTAGGATGCTTCGAGGGTGAGTAAAACCAATTTTCATTTTTGGGTGAACTAACCCTTTAAGTAAAATTTGAACTGAAATTGAAGCCAGTGATCACCATATATTTTTGTTGTATGGAAAAGAGCAGCTTTACCATTTTGATAAAAAGTCCTTTTGTTTTCATTGGGGAAAAAGTCAAATAGGTTTCAACAAAAAGTCAATATAACTTTATTGTCACTTTTAGCACATTACATAGCAATGGATGAAAGCAAAGCAGTTCCTTCAGGAAACAACACTGACACATGTAGTGTCTAAAAAAGGGTGCATTTTAGTACCTTAAAGGTAGGTACCAAAATTGAAATGGTACCAGTGACAGGTTTGACAGAGTGTATTATATACATCAAGTGTAGAAGTAGTGGGATATGATTGATTGTACTAGTGAATAAATGTATATACAGTTATTACTATTTCTAAGTGACTATACATAGTATTGTACATGACTGATGTAATTTAAAAATCAAAGTATATGCTGTATATATATATCATAAAAAAATTTTTTTTGAGGTAGGTAGAGTGACATTATTGTTACGGTGATAGTATGGTGTGTAGATAATGACAGCATTTTCAGTTGAAAGGAAATGACCTGCAGAGGGTGCAACTCGATTGGATCAATCATGTTTACACAGATTTCTGCAGCAGCATTTTATAATAAACAAACACTATTCCAAGCTCTATCATTGCTGTCAGCGGGTGTTGCAGTGGTACAGTCCACAAGTCGTCAAATAAAGCGCGCGCATCCATAATAAAACTTGCTTCACACGGCTCCGGGGGGTGAATAAAGGCCTTCTGTAGTGAATCCATGCATTTTTGTAAGAAAAATATCCATATTTCAAACGTAATGAACACTTTTATATGACTTCCACCAACTGTCATACACGGAAGCCGTTCCGGCGGATGATGTAGCACGTCGGCGTTGCGTGATTAGTGACGAACGCGGAGAGACAACAAAACAAAACGCCGGTCACGAATTAGCAGTACAATTCGAAGATTTGCAAAGAAAAATGTCAGAGGATTTCAATATAAACCAAGAGGAGTTTCCTTTGCTAAAGTAAGGAAACTTTGCTTCCTTTACTCCTATAAACAAACTCGTGAGACTAGCATATCTCAGAGGTGCGCGCGCTGCGCATACATGCTGCGTCATCCGCGGGAACGCCTTCCACATATGACAGATAACGAAAGTGAGAGAAAAGTGTTTATTACGTTTGAATTATAGATATTTTTCTTACAAAAACGCATGGATTCACTACAGAAGGCCTTTATTCCCTGAGCCGTGTGAAGCACGTTTTATTATGGATGCGCGCGCTTTATTTGACGACTTGTGGACTGTACCACTGCAACACCCGCTGACAGCAATGATAGAGCTTGGAATAGCCAGGACAATTTTTAATATAACTCCGACTGGATTCGTCTGAAAGAAGAAAGTCATATACACCTAGGATGCTTCGAGGGTGAGTAAAACCAATTTTCATTTTTGGGTGAACTAACCCTTTAAGTAAAATTTGAACTGAAATTGAAGCCAGTGATCACCATATATTTTTGTTGTATGGAAAAGAGCAGCTTTACCATTTTGATAAAAAGTCCTTTTGTTTTCATTGGGGAAAAAGTCAAATAGGTTTCAACAAAAAGTCAATATAACTTTATTGTCACTTTTAGCACATTACATAGCAATGGATGAAAGCAAAGCAGTTCCTTCAGGAAACAACACTGACACATGTAGTGTCTAAAAAAGGGTGCATTTTAGTACCTTAAAGGTAGGTACCAAAATTGAAATGGTACCAGTGACAGGTTTGACAGAGTGTATTATATACATCAAGTGTAGAAGTAGTGGGATATGATTGATTGTACTAGTGAATAAATGTATATACAGTTATTACTATTTCTAAGTGACTATACATAGTATTGTACATGACTGATGTAATTTAAAAATCAAAGTATATGCTGTATATATATATCATAAAAAAATTTTTTTTGAGGTAGGTAGAGTGACATTATTGTTACGGTGATAGTATGGTGTGTAGATAATGACAGCATTTTCAGTTGAAAGGAAATGACCTGCAGAGGGTGCAACTCGATTGGATCAATCATGTTTACACAGATTTCTGCAGCAGCATTTTATAATAAACAAACATCTAGCAGACATTACTAAACAAACACTTTTTACCTCCAATTGTGCAACTTTAATTAAGAATCATACAAATGAGTAACACATACATGGCACTTCTGATACTACTCATTCAAAATAGCACATGCGCTTAAATTAAAAACAATCTTCACAAATAGTAATACCATGCCTGCTATGCTACAGCCAATAACTGGAAGAACAACAGACTGAACTGTTAGAGAATCTTTATTTTTGCCTAATGCTCAAAAAGTCAAATATTTATAGTTCTCTGTAATCATATAATCAGAGGACTGTGTTTCATTATCGTGAGAGTCAAACAAATAATGGAAAAGCAAATTTAATCAGAGACATATGTGCATTCTCGAATTGAAAAGATTAAAGTAGTAAAAGCTTATTTTAAGCCCTCATGTACAGAATGATTGACTCCAGAAAAGACCCTCCCCCCATGATCCACCACATGACCCTATCTATCTATCTATCTATCTATCTATCTATCTATCTATCTATCTATCTAGGCCTAAATTGATCATTTATGTATTTGAATAGCATATTTCTATCCATTTGGATTATATAGATTTAACATAAACTTAATGTGATACATATCTGTCATACATAAATGAAATGGGTAAGAAACAAGATTTCTGCAATAGTAATAATCTGATGTGTTTTAAATACATGATAACAATATTTATAATCAACATTCATTTCAATTTGCTTCACTCTCATTTTTTTTACTATTTTTAACATGTTTAACTAACCGAATATTGCTTGTTCCACAAGTAGGCATATGTTCATATGTTTGATAAATACGTTTGAAAATATGATTATTTAAATAAAATCAAATAGATGCAAGTAGTTAATAATAAACTATGCCATGATTTTTTTTAATGCAGAAACCTGACCTGTTTGATTTATGTGACAAATATGCATCATATTCAGTTTATTCATTTATTTATGTTAAAATTGTGTAATCCAAATTAATGGAATTTTAATATGCAATTCAATACATGCATCTTGAATTTTGAAATTGTTAACATTTAAATGGCATATTATGGGCATTATTAACAGCATAAGACTACTGAATGGATTGGTAGACGGACTGGCACACATATACAAAGTTGTTGACATAAGGTGATTTACATACATTTGCACAGCACAATGCACTTATTTACACCCACCCACCCACACACACACACACACACACACTCAAACACAGTCAGCAGGGGTCAAGACTGAGTTCAAGGATGCCATCTGGGTACACACAAATTATTAACAGCCCCATTCTGTTGATGTTATTTTATTCTTTAATCATTTTCAGAAAGTCAAAGCATGACTTAACAATATATCTTAAGGTGTAAAGTGTTTTTGACCTGATTTGTGCTTTTTTTAAATCATGTTCGCCGAGTCTCTCATCAGACAAAGAAGCAATTAAGTTGTTTATTGATGCAGAAAAGCGAATGTGTGATTCCACTGTGCAGGAGGGTCTCGCAAGCATTTTTTGCCCGCTTTGATCTTGCATGAGGACATCCAGCTGGACAGAGAAGGAGCCGTCCAAATCACAAAAGAAAATTGCTTGGTCAGACAGATGAACAACAGACAGCACTGTAGTGAGGTCAATTAGAAGGTTATTTAAGGATATGGTTATTCTTTTCTTTAGTTTACTTTTGTTTTGTTTTCTTGCTCATCAAAGCATTTATTTTAGTGGACACATTAAGTACTGCAGAAACCTTTAAAAAGATAGTTGAGTTGATATTTTATCCAGCTAAAAATCATCATATTTCGTTACAATATATGTATATATATATATATACATATATATACATATATA
>NW_015506256.1:260661-261317 GCF_001515645.1 Sinocyclocheilus grahami | reverse complement strand
GCAGTGTCAGGGGTTTGGACGGGGCCCCAACTGCACTGGCTGCCTCGAGTTGCTGGCAGTGCACCTTGCCCGGGGCCGTCTCAAAGGGCGCTTACAAGGCAAGCATGCACTAGTCCACAAGGACAACCCAGCGACCGTTGCGTACATCAACCAACAAGGTGGTCTGCGTTCCCGTCGCTTATCGCAACTCACCCGCCACCTCCTCCTCTGGAGTCAGAAGCATCTGAGGTCGCTTCGTGCTGTTCACATTCCTGGGCTGCTCAACCGGGCAGCCGACGAGCTGTCCCGAGCTGCGCTCCCGGGATAATGGCGACTCCATCCCCAGACGGTCCAGCTGGTTTGGGGACGTTTCGGAGCCGCTCAGGTAGACCGGTTTGCCTCTCCAGAAACCTCTCACTGCCAGTTGTTCGTCGCCCTGACCGAGGGAACACGGCACGGATGCACTGGCACACAGCTGGCCGCGGGGCCTTCGCAAGTATGCATTTCCCCCAGTGAGCCTTCTGGCACAGTTGCTGTGCAAGGTCAGGGAGGACGAGGAGCAGGTCCTGCTGGTGGCACCCTATTGGCCTTCCCGGACCTGGTTCCCTGAACTAATGCTCCTCGCGACAGCCCCCCCCTGGCCAATTCCTCTGAGGAAGGATTTACTGACTCAGAGA
>NW_015506256.1:240249-260031 GCF_001515645.1 Sinocyclocheilus grahami | reverse complement strand
CTAACCACGACCCCGTAGAAGGAGGTCGTTGGGGAAGCATGACCTGGTCATCAGGTTCCTTAAGGGGGGCGAGAAGGGTAAATCCTCCACGCCCCCCCTCTATTCCCTCTTGGGACCTGACTCTGGTGCTCACGGCACTACAGCAGGGCCCATTTGAGCCTTTTTGCAGGCGTTTGAGCTTCAAGTTCCTTTCAATGAAGACTTTGCTCCTGCTAGCATTGGCCTCCATCAAGAGGGTTAAGCTTTAACAGTGTTTAATGTAAGTATTATATATATATATGACTTTGTTATAAATAATACCTTTATATCAGATGGTTGAAACAAACAAAATAGTATACAACAAAAACAGTTTGTTTGAAATAGGTTTTGGTTTATAGACATGGCTTGAACAGCTGCTAATAGTTATTCTATTATTAATTGATAGTTAATAACGGCCATAAACAATAGCAGTTAAGTTTAGAATACAAACATAAATGTGTGGTTGGAAGGATCTTGTGCATGTTATTTAGATGCCCATAATTCAAATGCCAGTTTATATCTTTTTTGTTTTCAGTTGAAAAGCATCCTCATTTGTCACAAAAACACGTACATACAGACACACACACACACACACACACACACACACACACACACAGTATATGCCTTTTGAGTCAGGACTTCATCTTGAATTATTGTCATTCAATTCGCAGCACATTTCAAGTGGCTGTGTGCAGCAGAGAGAAGAATCATCATAATTGGTTTGTTTTTCGGATCAGATGATCAGCCTAAATTGCAGTGTTCCTCACCAGTTCCTCACCAGCATAACCTCTGTGTGAAAATTAAAACCTTGATCTTATTTTTAATTGAGCGCTATTAATACCCACAAAACCAGAGGCCACCGCAGATGCCTCTTTATCTTCACTCTTTAATGTGCAAAGCAGATTAATTCATTTTCCCATGACTGAGCTTTCAAAGACCTCCCCGCCATTATTGGTCTCTGCTCTAATGCTGTAATTTGTCATGCTGTTGTATTGTATTAAATACACAATATTTCCAAATGTTATCATGCTTTATTTTGTTGAAAAGGCTGCAAAAGGTTTTATCAAAGTTATGCTGTAACTTAATACTTGTAATAACTTAATAATAATTAAGTATCCAAATAATTATGACTACATGACGTGATTTGTCTCTATTTGATTTGTCTTTTTCTCTCTGCCTTTTTAATGCTCTCTCACCACACACACACACACACACGTGCGCGCACACTGGCTTACTATCCTTGTCGTGACTCTCCAATGGTTTTTATACTGTACAAACTGTATATTCTATCGCCCTACACCTAAACCTACCCCTCACAGAAAACATTCTGCATTTTTACATTCTCAAAAAAAAAACTAATTCTGTATTATTTATAAGCTTGTTTCCCCATGGGGACCTCATTTTAGGTCCCCATGCTGACACGAGTCCCCATGAGTTGGTGTGTATTCAAGTCCCCACCGGGATAGAAAAACATGTACACACACACACACAGATTTTTTTGGGATGTATTTCTAACATACTGTAAAGAATCTGCAAATCTGCACATTTCCTAACATAGCAAACCACCCCCATCTTGTGGTGGGCATGAAATGTCCTGTCCAATCCCAGATGTACCTTTCAAATCTCACATTTTTCAATCTCACATTCCCCATAGATTTTTTCCCCCCAAATATTTGTGATACAAAGATAAATATAGGAAGATATGGAGCAATTACAATTTGGTGTTACACACACACAAAAAAAAAAAATATATATATAATGTCTCCAGATACTTATTTTTTTAATACCTAGCAAACACAGAATATTATCGTTGGTTATTTAAATTATTTATTCATTTTATTTATTTATTTATTTATTTTTTGGAAATAAATAATGACATGCTAGGAATGTTCTCTTGTGGTTTTGTGACCAGAATGTTGCAGAGGGCCAGGTTTTTTTCCTGTGTGTGTGTGTGTGTGTGTGTGTGTGTGTGTGTGTGTGTGTGACAAACTAAAGACAGCATATACAGAAGGATCTCTAATGGTTATTTTTAGGTTTTATTATATAATCAAAAACTAAAATTCCCAGTATAACTAAAAATTGTTAGCTGGGTGGAAACATTTCCATATTCGTGAATATTTATAATACATGTCTGATTAATTATTTTTGTATTTAAGGGTTGTAAACCATTCTAAGAAAAACAAATAATCATGATGAAATGAAAGCAGGAGGTTGCACCCAAACATAGAAAATAATGATTAAACAGAAGAATGCTTGACCGCTTGAAATACTGACGCTAACCCAATTTAACGGCCGTTTGCCAGAGGTTACCGTCAGTGTCAGCCGTTTCAACGTCCCGCCTACCTAAGATCCATTTTTACACCTTCGTTGATCTGTGATTGACAGGCGAGAAAGAAGAATGAAGACCGAATGAACGGTGCCTACTAGTCAACAAGCATCACTGCCCAGTGAGTCAGAGCGCATGCGCAGTGCTGACGCTCTGGATGCTGCTCAATATAGAAAAGCAACCTGCCTTAACGCTTCAAAGCAGAAGAAATGTCTCGTAATAGTGCATCAGAAATGCAAGATGGAATGTGTATTGCCAGCCAAATGACAAAATGTGCGGACGCCGATGCTTCTCCGCGCTCCGATGGTTTCATCTTCGGTCCAAAATGCCACTTGCTTAACTGACATACGAGGATACAGACAGAAATAGTCATTGATTAAGGAAAATCAAGCGAATCTACAAATATGAACGGTACGTTGCTTAAAAAGCGAAGGCTGGACTGTGTGTATGCGGTGTTGTTGTGGCTCCATAACGCTGTGTGGATGTGCTGTTCAGCGGCCGAAGACCATCGTTTCAGCGTTGAGGTAAGACTGGCCCAACATCAGCATCAGCATCTTCTGCTTGAGTCATGAACACAAAAACGTTTGTTGAGAATAGGCGTCCTGCTTTTACTGAGACCTACAAAAACGGAATATATTGCAGGTCATAAATAAATCAGGACAGCACTTGCACAGAATCACATTGAATCACCTGGTGGATCTGCACCGTGTCCCGTCTGAATGTGTGCTATGGTATATACAGCTATTCTGCTTGAGTCATGAACACAAAAACGTTTGTTGAGAGTACGCATCCTGCTTTTAACTGAGACCTACAAAACTGGAATATATTGCATGTCATAAATAAATCAGGACAGCACTTGCACAGAATCACATTGAATCACCTGGTGGATCTGCACCATGTCCCGTCTGAATGTGTGCTATGTAGCTATTCTGTTCCAGTCTAGTCTATTCTAATCTGTACTCAGTAGACAGCAATGCAACCCTGTTCTGTTATTCAGTATACCTAGTAAACAGAAATGCTATAATCTAGTCTGGTTTAGCCTACTCAGTAATTATGTGCACTGAGTAGAGTAGAATACAATTCTATACTGTTCTATTCTGTATACAAAGTAAAATGAATAGAAGAACATAAAAATAGACTAGACTGGAATGGAGGAGAATAATATCATTTCTGTTTACTTTGTATTACAGAGCAGAACAGAATAATAGATAATTCCTGTTTAGAATATCATTCCTGTCTATAGAAATGTATAGACTTTCATTCCTGTCTACTTATTACACCAAATTACAAAATAGAATAAAGCGGATTAGGGTACACTTGCTCATGAAATAGAATGCTTCTGTAATACAAAGTAAACAGGAACTATGTTATTCTATTTTCTATTCTATTCTATTCTATTCTGTGATTCTGTGTACTTAACAAAAAATAATTTATATTCTGTAGCACTAAGTAAATTGAAATGTTATTCTGTTCCATATAGCCAAGTCTATTCTGTTATTCAGTGTACTGAACAAAATAAAATAACATTCCTGTTATTATTAGATTCGATTAGACTTAACCAGAATAGAATAGAATGCTGTTATTCTATAGAAAGTAAATAGGAATGCCATTATATTCTGCCATTCTTAGTAGTAAGTAGACAGGAATTCTATTCAAATTTTATTGCAGCCTATTCTGTAATTGTGTACTGAGTGAACATGAATTATATTCTGTCCAATTCTATTCTCATTTCTTTCTGTGTACTGATGGACAGCAATGAGATCAGAACACTGATCGTACACTGTTGCGCAATTTAATTCACAAGCTCTTAACAGTGCAGACCAGAGGCATTAGTGTGAGAGAGATCGGCAACAATCAGAGATATTGCTCCTTCCTCCAGTCCAAATCCATTAAAAGATGACAATCACACACCTCTGACTGGCCATGCGATGATCAATGGGGTGATAGGGGAAGCAAGACCTTGATTAATTCAGTGTTACTCAACCGCAGACTCTTGCAAATGTAAAGCACATAAAGATTATATAAGATGCTTAGCAACTCTCCCCCAAACTCCTTTGGGCTGGAATGGGCGCAAATGTGATGTTTAGTGCCGCTGGCAGCGCTGGTTGACATTGAGAGAATTTGTCACTCGCCCGGTTCCGTTTGGCTGGGAGGCGAGAGTTGTAGAGGGCGTTGTGCCAGTGGATCAGCTCATGGTGGTCATGGTATTGTCATGATAATAGTGATGCTCTTTTAGAGCAGGCTGTATTGATGAAACTGTCTTTCACAAAATTACAATAACACCAGTGGGACAGAACCATATGAATGCTAAATTAGTGGTCTTCACTTTCTTGGTAACTAGAACCCCTTTCTTCTTTTCAGCTTTCTGCCACCCATGTAGCTCCTGTGTGGGTTTTTTGCTGGCAGGGCTGCAGTGGTTGGCAGCAGTTGTGAGTTGAGTGCACAGGTCAGTGGTCTTTGGGGAAGAGAGAGATTGTGTGTGTGTGTGTGTGTGTGTGTGTGTGTGTGTGTGTGTGTGTGTGTGTGTGAGATGAGTAATGACTGCTCGGAGGGGGAATCTCTGATCCTGAACTAGGAATAGACTATAGAGTGCAAGGTTCAAGGATCCAGAGGTGAAATCAAGATTGGGCCCCCCAGTGCATTAATTACGCATGTCTTTCACATACATGTACAAATGTGCTTAGCTTAGTGCTAAGTTGGTAATGACATTTCACGTAGCTCTGGCTCTGTATGTGATAAATAGGGAGTCAGTGGTTGTTGTTATGTGCTATTGACCACTGAGATGATGTAAATAGTCATACATTTTATTAATGGTTTGGATAAAAGGTTGTGGGTTTTGTGGTTGATAGAAGTGGGCATAAATGTACAGTACCTTAATCGATTTAAATGAAGTTTTAAATGCATTTGAATTTGTCATGATGTCGTAAAGGGAGGAGGAGTAAAGCAGGCTGTGATAATTATTAATTGCTAAACATTTGTGCTATGGATATGAATGACTTGTCCCTCCTTTTCTTTAAAAAATGGTTGCAGTGAACCACCAACACACTCTCAGGGCAGTTTTTAACTTTTTTTTTGGTGAATTGGTGGCAAATGCGTATGCATTCATATAATCTATTTTGTACATTTTTATATGATCTGCTTACTCCCCTCTGAGAGTTATGTTAAGGGGTGGACCTATATGGGCTTTTATCATGTTTTCATATAAATCAAATTGTACAAATTCACCACCAATTCGCCAAGATGTAGTTTTCTTGTGAGACTGGGTCTGAAGCACTTACAATGGGAGTAAATGAGTTTCAGTATATTAAAATACTCATTGTTTCAGTATAGCCACATAAACAATATGTATTAAAATCATACAAATTCAAATGAAATCGTACAAATTCATATGCATTCACCCCCAAACATGAACTAATTACATTTTTTCTTGAGATCGGGTTGGACGCACGTGGAATGAAAGTGAATGGGGCAATCGGTTTCAGTATTATAGCATTGTAAACGATATGCATTCAAATTCATCAATACAAAATCATACAAATTCACCACCTATTTGGCAAAACATTACATAGTTATATTTTCTCATGAGATCGGATTATAAGCACTAAAGTACAACCTGTTTCAGTAATATAGCCACGTAAACAATATGCATTTAAGTGAAAAAAAACCTTCTAACTAACTTTTACTGTGTAGAACTGTGTTTTTTTTTTCAAAATATTGAGTTTAACTTGTATCGAACATGGAATATTCTTTTAGACTGAAGAAGAGACTTGAACACCTTAGCAATGACCTAGAAACATCTTAACAGCCACTTGCATCAGCTTACAGCCAACCACGTCCAAGTTAAAAAGCACTTAGCAACTACATAGCAACATATTGGCATCCATCCACAACAACCTAGCATCGTAACTGTAAGCTTTGCATGGGCAAGCACCAAAAATCTGTTTGAATGTTGCTAGTAGAGAGTGCAAATAAACCAATTTTCACAGTATCGTTGACTCATGTGGGCCTGAAACCTGTTTCAGCTCATAATGCACACCATGCACACAATCATGTGCTTACAGCTGATTAAAGGCATAGCAAGTGGATGAAAAGGGGTTGTTTGGCTCAGCAGGAACTTGCAGAAAGAAAAAGGGAAAGAGGGCGAGATAGAGACAAGCAATTCCTGGCTGTTGGTTAGTGGGCAGACTATGTACAATAGCAGTACTTGAGGTTTTACCTCTCTATCATTGGTTAGTTCTGCCACTGACCCCAAGGAAACTGATGGCGTTGCACTCAGGGGGAAATATGGCAGCTTATTTGCACAAAGAAATGTTTGCCTGGAAACAGTAGCATCTTTTTGGATGCAACTGCATTTCAACATACTGACTCCTGTAATTGACTTCATTGATTGGCTTTTGCTGCAAGATGCACATGAGAGAAGTGAGTGTGTGTGTGTGTGTGTGTGTGAGAGAGAGAGAGAGAGAGAGAGAGGGTCCAAAACCTCTTTATTGCTTTAAAACAAAATCAAAAACAAAAACAATACAACCAGTTCAAACAATTCCAAAGTACATAGTATATATACAGTATATACAGTATATATATATATATATATATATATATATATATAGAGAGAGAGAGAGAGAGAGAGAGAGAGAGAGAATTAGTGAAAATTAGCTACAGAGAAAGAACAAGTGAGAAAATTCTGCAGTGGAAAGAGAAGAAAGACGTGCTCTCTTAAGCAGAAACAGATGAAGTTGTACCTCGACTAGTTTATGTTCATGCAAAATATATAGTATACAGTAGAGTAAAATGTTAGTTATTTAATCACTATATTTTATTTTATAATTTTTTGACATACAACTAGGAACAATATATTGTACACAAAATGCCACACTATAATGACTGTAATACAGTATTGTTTGCACTCAAAGCGATTTTGTATATTGTTTTTGTTTTCTAACAAAAACTTTTACAGCACAGCATTGCAGATATAAAGTGTTATTTTGTTTGATGTTTAACATTTTATGTTGTTTTATTACAGCTTTTATTAATATTTCGAATCAGTTTTATTTTGATATTTTCTGTTTTCATTTTTAATTTTAGTTAAAGTTTTAGTAATTTTGTGTTTTTAGCATTTTTTTTGTGGATTTTTTTTATATGTCTATAGTTTTTATTCATTTTTATTTCAGTTTTAGTTTGAGTTATTTTAGCACATCAAGTTAAACTAAATTAAAATGAGAAATGCTGCCTTGGCAATTATCTGAGCTATTTTTTTTTAAAATATATTTTATTTTATTGCATGTAACATTTATTTTATTTCAAGTAATGATGAAAAAGTTTTGTTTAATGGTTTGAATTTTATTTTCATTTTTAGTTTTAGTTATATAATAACTCTGATATAAATGACTAAACATTAACTGCAGTTGAAACACACACCTTGAATGTGACTGTACTTATAGAATATGTAAAAGCACACAGTCTCATCTCTGTCTATGAAAGTGCAGCCTCTCATCAGATGTCACACTCAAGACATCATGCATTTATGATAGATTTTTCATCTTACTGGATACACTCAAGGGTCTCCATAAGGAACACGGTTGTTCCAACGACTACCAAAAGGATGTTTTTAATCATCATCTCGTCATGCCCTTTTTCTGTCTGTTTTTGCCATCTGGTATAAATGTGGCAGCAGCTTCTGGGTAATGATCATTTTCATGTTGTCATGGTAGGGTGAGATTGTGACAGGATGCACACCACCACCTGATGACTAAGCACTTTGAACATCAAGAAAACATGTCTTGGACTGGCTTGCTTTTGAAATCAAACCCCATGTTTTTAAAGTTCTTCTTGCACGTGTGTTATGGACCTTCCTATATGGACCTTCACAAAGAGGCAAATCATTCCTTTGTTTTGCAACTCATCTTTCTGTGGGTAATATAGACTCTTGTCAGATTCTGTCAAACAGAAATAATTCAGGTCTTTTTAAAGTGTAATCATGTAATTAAGAAAGTCTGTATTATTGTAAATACTGTAGACACATTTTGGAGAGATCATTTGGCTTGTTAAGTAAGGATGAAATTTGTATTTCTGTCTACAATTTTTCCCCCCAGAAAAATATTAATGGCCCCTCAACTTGCAGTGTTGAGTGTATAAAGCCAATTAGGGTGATATACAAAAAAGTAAATAATATGAAAAAGCATTCTTCCTAACAATATATACCATGATTTACACATGTGATTCAAAAACAGCTGGTTTTACCAGTACCGGCATGATTTGGAAAGTATGAAATGAATATTATTTTCACTGCAGCTAAGTATAAGCAGCTTTTCTATTAAGAATTGTAAAACAAAATCATTCACCCAATGAATAATGTATAATACATTTGGACTACCAGAGACATTTTGAAAGATATAGAAATATTAAGCAAAGTATGGTTATTTCTAGTGATGTTACAGTATGTTACGTTTAAGAAGTTATAGAATATCGTTCAAAACTTTAGGGTCTGTGAGATTTTTGTTTTCATTTCTTATTTTTTGCATTAAAGAAATGAATGCTTTTATTCAGCAACAGTAAAGACATTTTATAATGTTAAAAACAAATTATAAAAACAAATCTCGGAGAGATCAGTTGGCTCATTTGGATGAAATTCATTTGGTTGGGGATGTTGGAACACTCTTGGATCGCAGAGAAGATGTTAATTATACAATCATGTTTGCTAGATGCTTCATTTTTCAGCTATTAAGCCTGTTTTTCATTGCATTGCTTTATTTATGCATAAATATGAGTGTGAGAGCGCCTGTGTGTTTACCCGCAGAGCAATCTTGGTTTAATTTGACACACATTGAGTATATTAACATGGCAGACTTTTTTTTCTTTCATTGACATTTTTAATGTGCATCAGTTTGGCTGAGCTCTGTATTTATAGCTTCAAAAATTATGAGTGATTACAACACCCGGAGGATGACAAAGTTGCTTCTATCTATGACTCTTTATCACCATGGTTACACCCTGCCATACCAGACCCCTGCGGCTCTATAGCACATCTGTGTTTTCTTCATATAAATTAGTAATCAGCCCTTGTGTTGGTTAGAGACGCAGGGTCTGATTAGTGCTAGAGAATCAATTTGGCTTTCAACAGTTTTTGCTTTCTCATAAGGAGAACTAGGCCTACATAGATATATTACAGAATATAAATTAATGTCCTTTTACAGGATGCATGTACAACACTAATATTGTAGTTTTTCTTTTATATCTCTCTCACACGCGTATATATTTATATATCATACGAGTACATATACAGACATTCATATTAAATTATGATTTATGTGGCGGCAGAGCACCAAAACGTTTGGTTGGCTTTTTGTTTTTTGGATTGTTTCAAAGTATGTTTGACCTCAAGTACATTATCTTGAAAGCTCTTTCCAGCATAATGTTGTTTGGAATGAAATGATCTTAACATGCACCTTAAGAATACCACTCTCCTCGAATCACAGTTCTCATAGGATGCATTACAACAGGCCATTACAGTTCATTGCAACAACAAAGAGAGTTCATCAAATGTTCTTTTGCTCACATATAGCACTCTCTAGGTATGGCTTTAGCTGAATTCAGAACTGCATTCTAACATACTACTCTTACTATTTCTGCCATTTGGTAAAAGTAGTATGCTAGTATGCTCTTCCAAATTCAGCCTTAATTCAGTCATTTAAAGGTGCAATAGGTGATTGTCTTCTTTTTGTTATGCTGGTTGAAAGTCTCTTCACACTTGCAGTGTTGAGTGTATAAAGCCAATTAGGGTGATATACAAAAAAGTAAATAATATGAAAAAGCATTCTTCCTAACAATATATACCATGATTTACACATGTGATTCAAAAACAGCTGGTTTTACCAGTACCGGCATGATTTGGAAAGTATGAAATGAATATTATTTTCACTGCAGCTAAGTATAAGCAGCTTTTCTATTAAGAATTGTAAAACAAAATCATTCACCCAATGAATAATGTATAATACATTTGGACTACCAGAGACATTTTATCATTTGGCTTGTTAAGTAAGGATGAAATTTGTATTTCTGTCTACAATTTTTCCCCCCAGAAAAATATTAATGGCCCCTCAACTTGCAGTGTTGAGTGTATAAAGCCAATTAGGGTGATATACAAAAAAGTTAATAATATGAAAAAGCATTCTTCCAAACAATATATACCATGATTTACACATGTGATTCAAAAACAGCTGGTTTTACCAGTACCGGCATGATTTGGAAAGTATGAAATGAATATTATTTTCACTGCAGCTAAGTATAAGCAGCTTTTCTATTAAGAGTTGTAAAACAAAATCATTCACCCAATGTATAATACATTTGGACTACCAGAGACATTTGGAAAGATATAGAAATATTAAGCAAAGTATGGTTATTTCTAGTGATGTTACAGTATGTTACGTTTAAGAAGTTATAGAATATCGTTCAAAACTTTAGGGTCTGTGATTTTTGTTATGCTGGTTGAAAGTCTCTTCACATCATAGCAATCATTAAGTTAAGTGGTCTAAATGTATTTATCTGTATTTATATATTCTGTGGAAGGCGTAGGACCAATAAATGTTTGTCCAATCAAAACGCTCGGTCCGAGCATTTTAATTGGCTTTCCTACCTGCCTGTCAACGTATGTATTAGCATACCTCTGCGCACCCTGTTCGCGCAGACAGGATACGTCATCAGCACGTTCACGCATGCTGTGCAGACAGAGTGAGAATGGCAGACAAACATCAACAACCCGATCTTCCTTCCTGGTATTGTAGTACTTTTAAAGTTTTCTCACCAGTGAATGACACATGATGTAGCCCAGCGGTTCCCAGTTCCTGTCCTCGCGCCCCCCACCTCTGCATATTTTGCATGTCTCGCTTAGTTAACACACTCAACTCAGATAACCAGCTCGTTAGAAGTGAGCTACATGCATGAACTGTGTTCCGATCGATGTGATTTAAGAAAATACTTTTAAGGTTTGAGGTACACAACAAGTGCACATTCGATGCACATCTTTTTCGCAAGGCTATGGCCAATACGAATATAATATTTAGTCCAGTGTTTGACCTATTTGTTTGCATGGTAAATCACACTTCTGCTGCTGTTTATGCATATACAATACAGTTAATATTCCTATTAAACTCTTATCATGTTAGTTAATTGCATATACTGTTGGGGCTGCGTGGTTCATGTTAATCAATTGCAACATTTGATTCTATGGACATTTTTGATACTTTGTTTGCTGAACAAGTTTGGTATCATGTTGGGTTACCATTCAATGCCCAATATACGTACAGTCTTGGCTTGAGGACAAAACCATCTGAGAACCAGCATAAATTGAAGTCAGATTTCCTGAACCCCTAAACATGTAGGCTTCTTTCTAAGCCTTGTGAGGGCATGTTTAGCTTCTTATTCATTGTTTTGTTGTTCAGGCTACAGCTGAGCCTTTGGGTTTAGCTGAGGACACATTGTCAGGTTATGTTTGTTCTGTCTTTTGCAGGTGTGGTTACAGAGGTATGGCTACCTCCACCAGACACAACCTAACATGGCCGTCCTGCGATCAGCCCAAACCATGCATTCTGCTATTGCTGCCATGCAGCACAAGTATGGACTAAACATCACAGGGACTCTAGACAAGGAGACTATAGAGTAAGTACTCCTAAGAACACGTACATACAGTAAAGTCACACATAAAATGCACAAATATACTGCATATACTGACTACAGCATACCAGGCCCATTCTCATAAAACTACCCATTTCTCTTACAAAACATGTTTTGTGCAGTAGCTGTTTGACCCTGTTACATTCCAAATGTTGCAGGGTTGAGTGTTACTGAGATGAAGGTAAATGCAAAAATGTCTAGAAACGGTCTTATCTAGGGAATATCATCACACTACATGAGTGAACATAAATATATACACTATGACATGTACGTACATAATGACATCTTGTAAAAAAAAAAGTCACACCCTCTGATATTATGCCAGAAACCAAGAATTAAACATTGAAACCATGTATTTTTAATTACAGTATAATAGTATAATAAAAATTCTATATAACCCATTAAACTAGGACGGTGATGAACAAGGACATGCAAATTGGCCGGTTTTCCAAAATTTCAATAAAACACTAAACATTAGCTCTGTCAAACAATATGATTAAGTCCAGTATCTATTTTCCATGGTAATTATATTAGTAGTAAGTAATGAGCACAAACAATGAGACACAAATGACAGTTTCCTAGAAATGAGTCATCAATTAAAGAATTTCATGCCTGATTCAAATTAATCACCTTCTCTTTGGACTGAATGTTTCAACCCTGGTCTCTGATGTTTAGCTTGGACACTATAAGCCATTTTCCAATCTAAAATGTTTTGAGAACATTTTCTACTGCTTGTGTAAGTCATTCGAGGAGGACTGAACTGTGTTAGGAAGCATGAGCACTCTCTGTTTGACCTTGCAGTCAATTTGATTCTGCCTTGAAACAGTTCTTTTCATTCTGTTTCTGTCGTTATGTTATGTTTTATTGATGACAAGTTAAGACGAGGCACTGATTTTCACATTCAGTGATATAAAGAAGTGTTAGTGAGTTTGTAAATGCTAATTGATGTAAGCTGTAATGCTGAAATTATGTAACTTGCAGTAAAATAGAACAGTGGGTTTTAAGAGCAGTTTTTCATGACACTAGGAATTTTGTGATTTTGATGAATATAATTTGGTGCTGAATGTCTGTGATATACATTTTTGTGTGTTAAATGTTTTTTTTTTTAAATGTGTTTCTAGAACTGTAATGCATTGACTTCAAGTATGTCAGAACTACAACAATGGACTAAACACAAGAACACTGATTCATTTTAAAAGTCTGATGAGTATTCTGATGAATGAACACAGAAGCAGTTATTTTTAAATCCATATAGTTATGCCTTAAAGGAGCAACATTAGCCAACCTAGTTTTATAATGTGATGAAGGGCAAAAATTGCCTCATGCCTCCTCCTTTTGCTCTTTTTCCTCTTTAGCTGGATGCTGAAACCCAGATGTGGAGTGCCAGACCTGCTTGACGGCACATCTGGATCCCGAAGGAAGAAGCGCTATGCGCTAACTGGACAGAAGTGGCAACGCACACACATCACATACAGGTTAGACAGAGACAGGATGCTCTGTGTTAATGATTTAACAATTTGGTCTATAAATATAGCACAGACATTAAAAGACAAGAACTGTGAAATGAAATGCTCGAAATTTATTACAGAGCTTTAAATAAGTTGTCTTAAATGTACAGTTGTCTTAAAGGCATAGAATACCAATTATCTAGCATAGCGTTAGTTCTGGCAAGTCACGTTAGTCAAGCTCGCATCAGCTGACTCTCAGACGACACCTTTCTAAGCATTCATATATAAGGTCCCTCAGTATTATCAGCAGTTTTCGCATTGCTCAATAGCTAATTACCCTCCTCCATCCCCAACTCCTCCTCTGTCAGTCAGGATTCAACCCTCTGATTCTCCTTTGAATCAGACTAATTCTAAAATGTGTACATAACATTATTGAACTTTAACGATATCTGCAATAGATTTATGTTGGTTCTGTTCTGTTTACCCTGGGGGGGGTTATCGCTGCTCTCCCTGCTCTCATCCATGCTAGGCCCAGAAAAGAACCATACCGCCAATCCAAACTGTCCAAACTAATTGTCAATCATCTTTGACGATAGTGGTCCTGACAGAACTATGTGATTCTTTTTCATAATGATATTATAGAAAATAAATGTAATGATCTGTAATGAAATTTTATGTTAAAATTATCATTCAGTATGCATGGACAGTGTTACATGAACGTGTATGTTTTAACATATATCATTTTCAGAATAGTTTACACAAGAATCACTTAACTCTTTCCCCGCCAGCATTTCCAAAAAAAAAAAAAAAAAAAAAAAGGTTGCCACCGCCAACATTTTTGATCATTTTCACAAAATGTTTGTGGCTCTCAGAATATTTAATTGTATGAATATCTGAACATGCAATATATATAAAGAAAGAACAGAGCCTCTGCTTAAAAAAAAAAACAAAGTTTTATTCTAGCTTCATGCTTTCTTTTTTTTGATCAACACTTGAATGTGGGTAAGTTTCATAAAAAAGCAACAATTTGAACAAAAAGCAGAGAATATCACATTTTTGGATCAGATTGAGAACGATGATCAAAACATAGATGGAGTAGATCGTGTCCATAAACACCCCTAAGATGCACAGTGTCATACCACTTCCTGGGTTGACATTTCATTCGGTAGTGTGCAGTTTTGATTTATATGCTATTTAATGTTTGATGATCACTTTATTTTACATATGCATCTGCTTATAATTGCAATCGCTTGCAATGAAGACTGATATGTTACAGCATGACAACATAAACATAAATCTAAAACTGCAGCATTGCAGTTGAAAGTGGAGTAGATTGTATGTTTTTACATTTTGGATTTATTATTATTTGTTATGTGTTGAATTTAAGTTTTTAAAAAGACGCTGCAGAGTATGACATCATATCACAACCATTGCAGCATCCAAAGAAATGTTGCATGCTCAAAGTCTGGTGTGACTGCAGCTTATGCGTCTTGGTTGCTTTTATTTGACTTTATGTCCTTGACCATTCTTTACTTTGGTTGATGTCACTTCCAGTTTACATTTCACCTGACATCTGGTGTAAATACTGTCCTCTATCTGATGTGTAATTCTTAAGATGAGGAACAGTTTACAGAATCTTGATAAACCGACACCTGATAGGTTGGAACAGACAGACGTCACTCAAATCATCCTGTCACTGCCATCCTATATGCTGCTCTGCAATGAAGACACAGCCAAGCATATAATAACCTCCAGCATTCACTCTTTAACCTTCAAGAAACATATTTGAATTCCCTGAAGATTACCTTCTAAAGGGCTCGGTGGAAATAGAGTGTTCTCTCACCTCAATTTAGACTTTCCTGGTTACAGCGGCGATAACGGAAATGATTTATTCAAATCCAGCTTTTTTTAATTGATGGGCCACCTATGCAAATGGAATGTAAATGAAGACAGGCTTGGCAGTGAGTGACTGGCCTCTATAGAGAAAAGTCAGCTGAGATTTCCAGGGCCTCTCAGTCTGTTAGAGGAAGATAAAGACTTCAATGTGGGAAATTCAGCAGAGATGCCAGTCTGAGGGCAGTTGGTGCAGTTCACTTTAGAATTGAAAATGCTTCTCTTCTCTGTGATATTAACACATCATAATAGTGAGGGTTTTTACTATAACATTTGATAATGGTAGATTTTGATAATAGTGAAGGTTTTGATGATAATATCTTATGAAATCTCACATAGACACAATCTCAAAAAAGAGTTTTTTTTAGGCAAATACAAATAAGACTATATTTGTATGTACAAGATATATGATTAAACAAGAACGCTGTAAAAAATAGAAGATTATATAAAATAAAAAAATAAGGCAACCAGCTTTAAGGTTTTTTAAAAGTTTACTCAACTTATGAAAGAATTTGTTGTATCCACTTAAATCAATTGTATCAATTTGGACTTGAACATAACACAATAAGCTATTCAAATAAGCTTGCATTTGCATATTGTGCATAACATGTAAAACATGTTATTTTTGCAGACTTTGCATTAAACAACTTACATTTGTCTAATTCATGTATCAGCTATCAGAACAAACATCTAAGGTTGTACAATTTTTATAATGCACTGATTTTGTAACAAAATTAAATGCAAATAGAGTTATGGGTGAATTTTCGAAGATAGTTTAAAAACAGGGTTTGTGTGACAAAATGGAAGTGGGAATTTTTAGTCTATACATTGTACATCACATCTCTTAGATCCCTGACGTTCCAACTACAGAAATAAAAAAGACAGAATGTATTTATTTATATAACAGGGCCCATCTACAGTGGCTTGGTTATTGATCATTTCTCTTATCCAGTTGTGAGAATGAAATTACAGAAATGGTTATTCATCTGCATTCTGTGCCTATCAAATTCAAGCCCTGAAGTACAAAGTTTTAAGGCATTAAGAAGCAATAAAAAACAAAATCAAGCCTGAACCAAACCATAAATTGAACTTTGCCATGGCTTAGTGTTAATATTTACTAGTAAATATTTGTTTTTTCTGCTTTTAGTATTAAAAATGTCACTCCGAAAGTGGGAGCACGAGAAACGCATGAGGCCATTCGCCGGGCGTTTGACGTATGGCAAGGTGTCACACCGCTACGTTTTGAGGCCGTGCCCTACAGCGCTCTGGAGAGCGGCAAACGTGACGTCGACATCACCATCATCTTTGCCTCTGGTTTCCATGGTGATAGCTCTCCTTTTGATGGAGAAGGAGGCTTCCTGGCACACGCTTATTTCCCAGGGCCGGGCATAGGGGGCGACACTCACTTTGACTCAGATGAACCCTGGACGCTGGGCAACCCAAACCATGATGGTGAGAGAACGGCAGGTTAGGCCACATTTTCAATTTCAACAATTAACAAAGAAATAAAGTTGCTGTTTCAGTAGGAATGTGAAAGTGACAAAGCAACTAAATCATTAATGACATCTGGAGACTTTCACAAGCACCACTGAAAAATAAATTACTTCACAATGTGTAATAGCTAAAGCGAAGAGCAATTCTGCAAAACAAGACTCACTTAAAGTAATTAGTGCTATAATTCACATGCTGAAATTAGTGTATTAGCGAACTGTGCTGTTTGTAGCTTTGTAAATACTAAGAGGAGAATTCACTAAACTGCTGCACCACCTGTGCGGGGTATTTAAGTACAAACTCAGCACCGTATTCTTCTTTAACCAGCTTGACAGCCACTAAATGTGCTGGAGCCATTAGTACCAGATGTCATTTTTTAACACTTTACAGTGAAGTTCAATGTGTTAACATACTTTTACAGCCATATTTATGATCAGTGAGGCAAAGTAATGATGCTGAATACTGTACAAATTTTATTTGTACTCCAGATCACAGATGCTACCGAATCTAGCATTCACAGAAATTTTGTTTATTTTTAATCCACAACCCATCAATATCTGCATACGTATGCACTCAGTGACTAGAGTCTATCAGTATACAATGATGAATTGTGGATAATTAAATTTCTGTCATGACAACTCTTGGAGGGATTGGCATGGTAATGTACATGACAATGTTAATGTATTTGGTCTTGGCGGAATAGATCTGCTATGCTGCTGCTGCTGGCAGGCGGAGAGAAAACTGTAAGTAGCCCCCAAAAATATGCGTGCCGTGAAGAAAAGTAGGGTATGCGAGGAGGCGGAGCTTGAACATGAGCTGCGACTCACCGCATCAGATGGCAAGCCCTACCTGTCGCCGAATGAGGAGCACAATGGAAGGCCAGGTGAGGGACTCTCGCTGCATCCGAAGGGAGCTGCGACTTTGCTGCACCGGAAGGGAGAGTCCCTCTTGCAGCCGAATATGTGGCGTGGTTTCTAGATGGAGGGCTCTCACTACGACCGAAGGGAGCTGCAGCTCTGCTACACCAGAAGGGAGAGCCCTGTCTGATGCGGAAAAAGCAAATGGGGCTCGAAACGATGGATGGAGGGCTCTCACTGCGACCACCGCTCCGGGGCTCTCGTCACCCTTCAGGATCGCGGGTATCTGCGCAGAAACATCGGACTCGGAAGTCAAAAATAGTAGTGCTAACAAAGCGCCCTGATTGTTTTTGTTGTAGAATACGATAGGGGATATATTCACACGTTATAAAACTGAAAAAGGATGGTGTATAAAATTTATTTTAAGATAAAAAAAATTTGACGACAAAGAATTAACTTGACGGAGCTCAAACTCAAACCACACGGCAGCAACAAACAGGAAGTGACGAATCAGTGTGTTCACACGAGAAGTGTGTTCACACTGAAAAAAGTGTGAACAGGGCACTGCGGCGGCAGTATCAAATTAAGCGAGGCACTGCAGCGGCAGTATCAAATTAAGCGGGGCACTGCAGCAGCAGTATCAAATCAAATGAGCAGGGCACTGCAGCGGCAGTATCAAATTAAGCGGGGCATTGCAACGGTGGTATCAAATTAAGCGGGGCACTGTGGCGGCGGTATCGAATTAAGCAGGGCACTGCAGCGGCAGTATCAAATGAGCGGGGCACTGCGGCGGCAGTATCGAATGAAGCGGGCACTGGGGCGGCAGTATCAAATTAAGCGGGGCACTGCAGCAGCAGTATCAAATCAAATGAGCAGGGCACTGCAGCGGCAGTATCAAATTAAGCGGGGCATTGCAACGGTGGTATCAAATTAAGCGGGGCACTGTGGCGGCGGTATCGAATTAAGCAGGGCACTGCAGCGGCAGTATCAAATGGAGCGGGCACTGCTGTGACCGTATCAAATTAAGCAGGACATTGCAGCGGCAGCATCAAACTTAATTTAACGGATTAGAATTAGATGGGCTTTCTTTGTGTGAAAATTATTGGTTCTGATATAGCTTTTGAAGGCATCCGATGACCATCGACCGAGAGCTTGGATCTGCTGCTATGAGAGACCTTTTTGAGCTGCTGTAGTTACTGCCCCAATTCGGAAGGAGTGGCTGGAAAATCTTTCTACGGGTATGACTGGTTGGACGATGTTTATTGAACATCGTTTGGATAAATATTTTTGAAACCAAAAACGTGTGACGGGGTGGTTACAGTCATCAACAAAAGAGGGTCAAGAGGGGATGTAGACTGAGAGCTTCTGAATTGTAGGCAAGAAAAAGGGCCTGATACAGTGACGGGAGGTTAAAAAATTCAGACGTGGTGACATCTTTTTCCTGATCTGATTTACTAGGATATAGTTTTGCTGTCGAGCACAGAAAGGTCGGAGACGGTTGGATGGAGTTTGGGGTTGAATAGAAGTTATTGTGAATTCCAAGCATCTCAGGAAACCACAAAAAGCCAGTATGAACATAGCGTAGAGTCTACGAGCGGTATGGAGTGAGTGGTACCCTGTGCGGAGAATGTGGATACATTTAGAAAGGATGTCGAAAGTTATCGGCTGTCTAGCGTCCGGGCTTGGAGGATGAGAGCACTGAATTCCTTTGATCAAAAGAGATGTTTGAGAATTGTTTATTTCCGGAGAGGGGGCATCGTGAATTAATTTGTGAAAAAAATGTGGGAGGCAGCCTCACGTTAACGTCTGCCGCAGGAGGTAGAAGGAAGGGAGGGGGAAGGATAGGAGTTTGGGAAGCTACGCCAGCAGGCAACATTACGTGCGGCGCTGTAGCTGAAGGCGCTGCAGTGATTAGTTGAGAAGAGGAGTGAGGCAATGCAGTGTGAGGAGCAGCCGAGTCTGGGGCGTGGCCCAGGCTTGCTGACGGCCTGCTGCATCTTGAAGCTCGAGGGGAGCCGGAACTTGATCTGGAAGACAACGTAATTTTTAATGAAGTAGGGAGCTATGAGGAAGAGGTGCATGG
>NW_015506256.1:206399-239051 GCF_001515645.1 Sinocyclocheilus grahami | reverse complement strand
GGCACTGCAGCGGCAGTATCAAATTAAGCGGGGCATTGCAACGGTGGTATCAAATTAAGCGGGGCACTGTGGCGGCGGTATCGAATTAAGCAGGGCACTGCAGCGGCAGTATCAAATGAGCGGGGCACTGCGGCGGCAGTATCGAATGAAGCGGGCACTGCGGCGGCAGTATCAAATTAAGCGGGGCACTGCAGCGGCAGTATCAAATGAGCGGGGCACTGCGGCGGCAGTATCGAATGAAGCGGGCACTGCGGCAGCAGTATCAAATTAAGCAGGGCACTGCAGCGGCAGTATCAAATGGAGCGGGCACTGCTGTGACCGTATCAAATTAAGCAGGACATTGCAGCGGCAGCATCAAACTTAATTTAACGGATTAGAATTAGATGGGCTTTCTTTGTGTGAAAATTATTGGTTCTGATATAGCTTTTGAAGGCATCCGATGACCATCGACCGAGAGCTTGGATCTGCTGCTATGAGAGACCTTTTTGAGCTGCTGTAGTTACTGCCCCAATTCGGAAGGAGCGGCTGGAAAATCTTTCTACGGGTATGACTGGTTGGACGATGTTTATTGAATATCGTTTGGATAAATGTTTTTGAAACCAAAAACAAAAGAGGGTCAAGAGGGGATGTAGACTGAGAGCTTCTGAATTGTAGGCAAGAAAAAGGGCCTGATACAGTGACGGGAGGTTAAAAAATTCAGACGTGGTGACATCTTTTTCCTGATCTGATTTACTAGGATATAGTTTTGCTGTCGAGCACAGAAAGGACGGAGACGGTTGGATGGAGTTTGGGGTTGAATAGAAGTTATTGTGAATTCCATGCATCTCAGGAAACCACAAAAAGCCAGTATGAACATAGCGTAGAGTCTACGAGCGGTATGGAGTGAGTGGTACCCTGTGCGGAGAATGTGGATACATTTAGAAAGGATGTCGAAAGTTATCGGCTGTCTAGCGTCCGGGCTTGGAGGATGAGAGCACTGAATTCCTTTGATCAAAAGAGATGTTTGAGAATTGTTTATTTCCGGAGAGGGGGCATCGTGAATTAATTTGTGAAAAAAATGTGGGAGGCAGCCTCACGTTAACGTCTGCCGCAGGAGGTAGAAGGAAGGGAGGGGGAAGGATAGGAGTTTGGGAAGCTACGCCAGCAGGCAACATTACGTGCGGCGCTGTAGCTGAAGGCGCTGCAGTGATTAGTTGAGAAGAGGAGTGAGGCAATGCAGTGTGAGGAGCAGCCGAGTCTGGGGCGTGGCCCAGGCTTGCTGACGGCCTGCTGCATCTTGAAGCTCGAGAGGAGCCGGAACTTGATCTGGAAGACAACGTAATTTTTAATGAAGTAGGGAGCTATGAGGAAGAGGTGCATGGGCCGCAATTGTCAGCAGAGGCAGCCTGACGTTGGAAAAGGATTAGAAGTAACAGGAGGAAAGACTGAGATGTGAGGGCATGTGTTGCAAGCGTAAGCAGCTTTGCGCTTGTTTCAGATGCTGTAGCTGTAGGCCACAGGGGCTTGTGATATTCGTGGGGGAAATGCTGGAGAGCCTGTGCAGCCAGCACAGCTTGCAGAGGCAGCCTCACGCTAGTGAGCTGGAGACCACTGAAAAGGAAGAGCAGTTAGAAGTAGCAGGAGAAATATGATGACTTTGACAACATCATAAAATGAAGAAAAAGACATGCTTTTCCTCTTAACCACAAAATAAGTAGTAAGTATTGAAACAGCTAGCCAGCCAAGCATCACATCAGCTGGTAGAGACTTGGAGAGAGGTGCCTAGCAGTATGCACAACACATGCAAATTAGGCTGTTCACATTACTTGTTCAATAATAATAATAATAATAATAATAATGGTTTCTTTATGATACACCTTAGTTGTTAGTTTGCACCTATAATTGTACACCGTTTAACTTATTTTCACGAAAATCTAATCTTTTTTATTTTATCTGTCTATCGGAGTACAATGTGTAATTTAAAATGCAGGTAAAAAGCTGGTGAAAATTAATACAGAGAATTTGAGTAATTTTATTGTGTGTTCTATGCAGTTCTGCATCTTGGTTACAAAGATGACATCAACATCCATAATGTCATCACATTGTTTAACAACAAACGACCTACCTTTAGCGACTTTACCTAAAAATTTCATTGCAACACGGCCTGCGGCGTTAGCGGAGACAGCCTCGCGCTAGCGACTGCTACGCCCGGCTACATGTGGCGCTGCGGCCGGAAGAGCTGCGGTGAAAAGTTGAGCTGAAGCGGGAAGCAAATTAGGTTTTGCTGTGGTGAGAACTGGGGCATTTAAGGCCCAGGCTCGTTTAAGGCCTGCCGCTGCGGCCCAAAGCTCAAGGAGAGCCGGGTCTTGTGCGGGACAATGGTAGTGTCGAGTGAGGCGAGTTCGAGGCTTTGCTCGATCTATTTGCCATCTTGGCTCATTTGCAGGGTGAAGAATAGATCGTACATGATCAGCTTTGTTTAGCCTCCGTGAGAATGCTTCGTCTGAAATAAATGAGCGTTTGCTACAGCCTTAAATACTATCCACTTTCCGATCGGAGGATATATTGGCATGGCCGAATGATACGAGGAGGTCAGGGAAGTTGGAAGTCTCACCGGTGGAGGCGAGGTTAAGCCTCGGGGTTGTGGAGAGCGTGTGGCTAGTCGAGCAGAGCGGCGACCGCGATGAAGCCTGGTGCTCGGTGGCGGTGACTGGCAGAAAAGGAGTGTGCCTAGATAATAACATCAGCATACAACGCATCAAGCGATAAAAGAGTCAAAAACTAAAATGTACTTACCATACTCTAGTGGTTTTTCATCTGTTTGCTAGCTAGTATGCTGACCATCCAATCAAAGGACGAGAAAATGCTGAGAAGCCTTGGTGCTTGGCGTCAGTGACTGGCGGAAAAGGAGTGAGCCTAGGGCCGGCAGATTGCGACGGAGGATACGAAAGATCTCCAGTACAGGTCTCGTCGTAATACGGAAAAAGATGAGTCTGTGATACAATGGCTAAAGGAGCAAAAGCGAATGCTGGAAAACCTTTCGTGGAACTGAGGTAAGTTGGCTGTATATGTATATGTATATGTATATATGTATATATATATATATATATATACATATGTGCTTGTTAAGGTGATTAGCTGACAAGGTCCACCTGGGCCAGACTGATTGATTATCTGATCGTGCTCCTCCCGAACCTCGTTAATAAAACATCATTTAGTCTACTTTGATGAACAGAAAGCTCAAAAGAACAGCAATTATTTGAAAATATTTTATATTATTACAAACGTCTTTACTGTCAGTTTTGATCAATTGAATGTGTCTTTGGCAAGTAAAAGTATTAATTTCCTCTAAAAAAATCTTACATTTACTACATGGCACCTGCTGATTCTGCAGCCAGTTAGGTTGCTTGGTCAACATTGGTTGAACACTGATTCAGTGTTTGCTGTAAGCTGGTCTTGCAGCAGGTTCCTCTGAAATCCTCCACCTCCCCCAACTCGACCTGTCTGATTCTGCTATAGGATTTATGTATGCCTATTATATCCGCCAAGACCAAATCCATTAACATTTTCATATTAACATTAACATGCTAAGAGTTATTCATAGTTTTTCCGTACCCACTGTATGTGCTTGTTAAGGTGATTAGCTGACAAGGTCCACCTGGGCCAGATTGATTGATTCTCTGATCGTGCTCCTCCCGTACCTCGTTGATAAAACATCATTTAGTCTACTTTGATGAACAGAAAGCTCAAAAGAACAGCAATTATTTGAAAATATTGTATATTATTACAAACGTCTTTACTGTCAGTTTTGATCAATTGAATGTGTCTTTGGCAAGTAAAAGTATTAATTTCCTCTAAAAAAATCTTACATTTACTACATGGCACCTGCTGATTCTGCAGCCAGTAAGGTTGCTTGGTCAACATTGGTTGAACACTGATTCAGTGTTCGCTGTAAGCTGGTCTTGCAGCAGGTTCCTCTGAAATCCTCCACCTCCCCCAGCTCGACCTGTCTGATTCTGCTATTGGATTTATGTATGCCTATTATATCCGCCAAGACCAAATCCATTAACATTTTCATATTAACATTAACATGCTAAGAGTAATTCATAGTAGCTATCCAGTGCGTTGTGATTGGCCGAATACCTCAAGCGTTTGACGGAAATGTTACGCCTTTACCATACTGTGATGCTGTGTCCTGCCGCAACGAGACAAAACCAGTAAAATCCATTATAAACGAGGCATTTGTTGCATCCAGTGGGGACATAATTACTGATTATAATGACTTATACTGTCTTTTCACGTGTTGCGTTGCATCGCGCAGCGTAAACATAAAGCCATGTCTGCATTTGTGATCGGAGAAATGACAAACAACAAAAGCTACTCTACACTGCTCAAAACTCGCGTTTGAATCGTCAGTGGCAAATTCTTTAAATATAAAAAACGTACTTACAGTCTGTGTGTCAGAACAGCCGGCATTGTAGTCTACTCTTCCAGGATCAGGAAACGTTCCTCCATACAATGCACTGCACACATCTGAATATTTGAGATGAACTGTTCTGGAACAGTGTTGTAAATACAACTTAACCACTGATTTCTAGTCGTGTCCTCTTGGAAGACCAAACAAAGTAGTTTCGCTTTCACAACAAAACACACAGAGTCACACATGGCGGCCTAGAGTGAGCGGAGGCGTGTGGGCATGAGAACGGCATGGCTGGCAGTCTTGCGGCAACCACATGTGACAACCCCGGGCTGTACTCCGCTTCGTCCACGGTGAAAGCCGATCCGGCGATCCACAGCGTGAAGTTGATGTATTTCCTCAGCGACCAGAGAAGATCAGCTCCAGGCATGATGAAGCGGATATCGTCCTCTTTTGGAAGGCCAAACAAAGTAGTTTCGCTTCCACAATGCTTCATGTTCGCTTCACGACATGGCAGCGGCGGCGACAACAATACTACAGCGAGAATAAAAGTTACGCCTTCTTTCTTTGCGTGAACATTTGGGCGGCGTTATGCAAATCTTCCCACATTGTGACGTAGACATGTTAGAACGAGCCATTTTAGGTAGGCGTGGTTGACTCTTAACTTTTATAAAGAATACCTCTTTGGATTTGAGATTTTAGTCTTTGCAACTTTACAGATCTTCTTTATGCACCAAGAGCTTGTAACATTCCAAAGAGAAAGGAAAAATTGAAATCGCATCATATGACCCCTTTAAATTTTAACTTTATTAACGTCTGTTCTAACTAGATATCTGTAAAAATGTTTTCTGCAACCTGATATGGATCAAATCCAGTGATCAATGTTTTTTCTTGGTATCTCTGCTCATGTATTTTTGCATTCACTGCCCTTAGTTTGCCCTGTTTTCATTCATTGCACTGCAGACATGTCACCTTTTTATTACTGATGATGGAAAGCATGTAGTAAACTGGATTCTACTGTAAAGATATGTTTTGTGAAAATTTCTGTTGATCATGGCCGTAAATACTGGTCATATATCCAGACATGTGGTGTAGTCAAGCGCACTGTTGACATTTAAAGAGCCCGTTCTAGATTGCTTTGGTGGAGTGAAATTGCACACTCCCAATAAAGTCTGTCAGATTTCTGTAATCTTCTGCATCCTCCGCAAACGGCTGCTTAATCCACCTGTGTGTGGTATATAAGTGCAAATTCAACACTGTATTCTTTAACCAGCTTAAGTAGCCACTAAATGTATGTAATTTGTTAAGACTTTACACTAAAGTTCTATATGTGTTAACAATAGTTTAATAATACTTTTACAGCCATATTTATGACCAGCGGGGCAGAGTAATGATGCTGATCAGGTTCTAAACCAATGCAAATAATCGACGCTATCGTTGGTCGCATTTGATTTTTAGGGTATTCTTCCCTGAATATATCTTTGTGTGCACATGTTGATGTCTGCATGTTAGGTGTCAGCTTTGTTTGATATGTAGAATTTGCATTACAGTTGCACCCATTAAATTAGAGGTAATCAGATCCATCTCTTTACTGCGAGCTGCACTTAGAGGCACTCAGCTTTGATTACCTGGGCTGACTGGATGCAGAGAGCTTTTAAGATGCTCATCTCTTTTCATGAAATGTCTCAGCTGAGACAGCATTGAATGGCTGCGAGTGCGACTACATTCACTACTGTTTTTTTTACTGCCTCCTGCACTCAGGACCCTTGGCTGTTTGTTTTGCTGCCGTCTCTGATGTTACACATGCCTGGCATAATAGCTTCCCATGGTTTCGGGCTTCATTAGAGTCACCACAGTCTATATGGCCACACACTGTGTGGTTTTCTTTCATAACTTTAAGGCTGATTGGCATCAACATGTTATAAAATAAACAGCAATTTGGAGATCACTGTTACCAGATCAGATTGTACAAAGCTCCAAAAATGTCCCAAAGCACCATAACAATAGTTTGTTATTAAGTGTTTTGAGACCTACGATAGCTTTTTGTGAGGTACAAACCCAAAATTTCGATCTGTTCAGGCATGTTGTTTGAAGTGCATGTGAAAAAGAAGTACACTTTATAGCACAATTATAAAAAGAGTGCTTATCACAGAAATAATATTCTTTAAAATAATATATTTAAGTGCGAACTGAGTGTAATGTTTTCAGACACATTAATTGTTTGTCATTTGCAATTAAATGAAAATGATAGTATTATATATTATAGTTATAAAACGGTGTATTGTAGTTAAATTTAAATGTAGTTAAATTTATATTAAATGCAGTTAGTTGCACTACTAATGCAATCCTTATATGTAATTACAATTCTATCTTTGAAATATGGTTAAGTGTACTTTCGAATGTAATGACAAGCATTTATGATAAACTAAAAATATACTTTAATGTAACTTCTATTAAACCTTGTATGTCATGTATTTAAATATATTTGGAATTACAGATTTGTAATGATGAATTTGAAATTTAGTACATTTAACATATATTAACTTTTAATGTTACATCAAATAGCACTAGAGTTTAAATTATAGTACTTTACATGTGTGTTAGTATGTTAACACATCATCATAAGTGTACTTCTTTAATGCACGAAAAATATTATTAAAACCTAATGATTAAATCTTTTAATTTGGCATTACAAAGTGCACTTGTTAAAATTGTGTCTGTATAAGTACACTTGAATAGCCTTTTATTTCATCAATATTATATGCACGCACATATATATATATATATACATATATAGACACACACACATAAAGATTTTGAATTACACTACAAGTGCACATTTAATACAATACCTTTACTGAGAAGGATACCTTGCATAACATTTTCATTCATCATTAGGTCATGATGGAAGATATTTCCAGTTACAAATTGTTGTGTAATATAAAGCAATGTGGGATCTGTTTTGCATTCTGTTTCCAACTGTTTCTGTCATGCCCACACACTGTATTAAGATGGGTCTCAGATCAGGCACTTGAGTGGTGAGTCATAATGCCAGATGCTTCTCATAGATAAGAGTACAAGCACAACAAAAAACAAAGCAAATCTTGTGTTTGTATTTTCACTGTTGTTTTATACTCCTTAGGTAATGACTTGTTCCTTGTGGCGGTCCATGAGCTTGGTCATGCTTTGGGACTTGAGCATTCTAATGACCCTACGGCTATAATGGCTCCATTCTATCAGTATATGGACACTGAGAGCTTCAAACTGCCTCATGATGATCTACAGGGCATCCAGAAAATATACGGTGTGTTTAAACCTCCCATAATCCACTGGCTTCTACATAACTGTTCACAGTATTACTATTAATACAAATCAAACTTAGGGTCAACAATTTGAATAAAACGGACACTAATAAAGCTGAGCCATATCATATTGACCAAGTTATTAAAGAAACATGTCGGTGGACTTATTTGACTTATTTGACCAGCAAGCAACTGCATTTCAACCAGAACTACCTCGCAACACCACAGCAAACCCCCGGAACACTCTAACAACTGCATAGCAACACATAAAAAACATGCATAAGAATAATACTAATAATTGTTATTATTTTAATTTACTTGTTTTAATTTGTAACTAAACTTTTAACGGTTTCATGTGTAAGAGAAACAAATGTATCCTTGTAATAATTTACAAAAACATTAAATAAAGGGTGATGATGCTCTCTTTTTATTCAAAGACCCAATAAAAATTTATTCTTTATTTAAATTTTTTTAATAAATTCTTGAAAAGAAAACCATATGTAGTTTGGCATAATCTCTTATTATTTTTCTTTGGAAAGAAATGATGCACTGCTTGATATTAATTGAAAAAAAATTCAAATCATATTAATTATACATTATTAAATATTAATATTTATATACATAAATGCATACATACCCCTGCAGACCCTCATAACTGTTAGGTCAATAAGTTCCTTAAAATATCAGAAATGTTTACCTTTTTATTAAAAGAAAAAATACCTCACTTTTATGGTCAAGTAATTCTGTATAATTAAATGTGGTGCAACTGCTCTAATAATTGTAATATTTATAGATTAATAATTTATGATATTTGTAAAAAAAAAAATTGCAATAATGCTCCATTTAACATAATATAACATGAACTAACAATGAAAAATACTTCTAAAGCATTTCTTAATCTTAGTTAATGTTAATTTCAATATTTACTAATACAATAAAATCAAATAATATATCTGTTAAGTTGCATCTGTTATTTAACCTGAACTGAACTGAACCAAACTTTTTTTTTTTAGTCAGTACATTTCTTGAAAATTGAATAAAAGTTTTGCACAACCACATGAAATGGCACATATTCATTCTGCAGGTCCTCCAGACAAAAATCCTCAGCCTACAAGACTACTCACAACTGCTACGCCTCCTCGCTTGCACCTACCAACTGACCCTCGAAAGCATGACCGACAGGGTCGCCCTCATCGCCCTCCGCAGAAGTCAAAACCAGCCCATCCCAACTCCAAACCTAACATCTGTGATGGAGGTTTCAACACTTTGGCAATCCTTCGACAGGAGCTGTTCGTCTTCAAGGTAGGAATAATGAACAGCTTCACTGAGAATTAGTGCAGCATAAATTGTGTGTTTCCTAACACCAGTACACTCTTATTAGGATCAGTGGTTCTGGAGGGTGCGAGATAATTCTGTGGTGCCTGGATACCCGATGCAAATTAGCTACTTCTGGAGAGGTATGCCTCCGAAGATCGATGCTGTCTACGAAAACAGCGAGGGGAAGTTTGTCTTCTTCAAAGGTAAGATGTTTTTCCTTCAGACTTTTAAATCTTACAGGCTAAATATAGATGTGAATATCTGAAGGAAAGTGCTCAGCTTTCAGGATCTACTGAGGGCATTTTCACACCTGGTTTGTTTGGAGTTTGTTTCTCTCTTAGTTCGGTTCATTTAGGCATATATGAACACAGCAATCGACCATAACTGGTCCGAGATCATCTGAACGAGGTGGTCTTGACCAGATTGAACACAAACTCTGGAGCAGTTCATATGTGTTAAGAAAGCAATCCGACCCAGCAGACCAATGAACCAAGCTGTATTATCATTCATAATGGGAAAAATGGGAAATTTGTTACGTAAAAAGCTGCAGCGTTTGATTCTGTAGGTGAGCACATTAGTTAACACAGTTGAAAGAGCACCTCTTCATCGTAAACTGTTATGATGGTATGAATCTGGCCATCATTCCCACTCTAACTGATTTACCAGTTAGAGTGGGAATGATGGTTACATTCACAATAAACCCGTGGAGCTAACTTCTCGATGGATGATGCTATGAGGAACATAACCAGGTGTACTCTGACCAATGACAGGACAGTTTTACTCACATGTGACTTGCAAAAACGCATTTTGGCATGCTTTCAAATGTTGCCTTGTGAAAGCAAACTGAACCAAGAAGCAAATGATCTACAGATCTGAAAACGTCTAAAACAGTCATAATTACAATCAATAATACCAATACTATTAATATTATTATTAGAAGAAGAACAAGCATTTTTTAAACACTAAAGGCAATCTTTTGCATTTCTTTGAATTTCTGAAGGCAACCGGTTCTGGGTCTTTAAGGATACAACCCTGCAGCCCACATATCCTCAGGACATTTCTCTTTTTGGCAATGGAATGCCCACGCAGAGCATTGAAACAGCTGTTTGGTGGGAAGATGTGGCCAAAACCTACTTCTTCAAAGGGGACAGGTCAGTTTTATAGCTTATAGCTACAGTGTACAATGGGACCCAGTGGATACCACCTTCACTGGACTGTTCCATAATGTCTGAGATGTTTTTTCGGTCTACTATTACAGATACTGGAGGTACAATGAGGATATGAGAACCATGGACCCCGGATATCCAAAACCTATTACTGTGTGGAAAGGCATCCCAGACTCTCCACAGGGAGCTTTTGTGGATAAAGAAAAGGGTGAGACCTTGAAATTATCCTAGCTGACTATGCAATGTCTTGCAAAATACCCCAATTTGCTCATATGACAAACCTAGTTTTGAAATATAGCCATTGAGCTTTACAATACTGGAACTCAGAAATAATTATTGCCATAATTGCATTTGTATTGGTGCCATGGCCTGTTGGTTTGCACATATGCTCAGACACATTGAGCTGTGACTTTTTATGTTGGTGATGCAAGTTTGAATATGCTTGCATTTTATGTATACTATAAAATATAGTCTATTAAGTAAATTGGAAAAAGGCCCAAAATTGTTCTATATATATTTTTTTATATATATATATATATATATATATATATAAATTAAAAAATGTTAATTGCAAAGGGAAATTTTCTGTTTTGCATAACTACACTATATGAACAAAAATACTGAGACACACCCCTTAATTATTGATATTCCATGGTCAACTGTAAGTGTAATTATTGGAAAGTGGAAGCATTTAGGAACAGCAATAACTCAGCCATGAAGCGGATGACCACGTAAAGTCACAGAGCAGGATCACCAAGTGCTGGGGTGCATGGTGCATAAAAGTCGCCAACGCTCTACTGATTCCATAGCTGAAGCGTTCCAAACTTCCACTGGCATTAATATCAGCACAAAAATGTTCGTCAAGGGGCTTCATGAAATGAGTCTCCATGGCCGAGCAGCTCCATGCAAGCCTCACTTCACCAAATACAATGGGAAGCATTGTGTAAAGCACACCACCTCTGGATCCTGGAGCAGTGGAAACTTCTGTTCTGTGGAGTGACGAATCACGCTTCTCTGTTTGGCAGTCTGATGGGCGAGTCTGGGTTTGGAGAATGCCAGGAGAACGTTAGTATACCAACTGTAAAGTTTGGTGGAGGGGGGATAATGGTATGGGCCTGTTTTTCAGGGGTTGGGCTAGGCCCCTTACTTTCAGTGAAAGGAATTCTTAATGCATTGGCATACCAAGACAATTTGGACAGTTCTATGCTTCCAACTTTGTGGGAACACTTTGGGGAAGGCCCTTTTCTATTCCAGCATGACTGTGCCCCAAGTGCACAAAGCAAGGTACATAAAAATATGGCTGGATGAGTTAAATGTTGAAGAACTTGACTGGCCCACATGGAGCCATGACCTCAACCCCATCAAACACCTTTGGGATAATCTGGAACACATATTGCGAGACAGGCCTTCTCGTCCAACATTGGTGTCTGAGCTCACAAGTGTTCTACTGGACAAATTGGCAAATATTCTCACAGAACCACTCCAAAATCTAGTGGAAAGCCTTCCTAGAAGAGTGGAAGCAGTTATAGCTTCAAAGGCAGGGCCAACTTTATATTCTATAGTCTATGTATTTAGAATGCAAAGTAAGTAAAATCCCTAGTCATATTTCCAATTACTTTTATCCACATAAGTGTATACGGTTACCCTTTACTTGAAGGGGTGTGCATAAGACTGACATGGCACCTTCATAATCATGACATGTACATCGTTGCATTAAAAATGACATAACTGAGCGAATGACGCTTAATGACAGCTGTAATAAACATGCATAAAAACTCCTTCATATTCATGACATGTGTCATGTCATGATTATGAAGGTGTTATGCCAGTCTTGTGCACACCCCTTCAAGTAAAGTGTTACCTTGTATATCACCACATATAAGTATTTTGTTGAGCCACTAGACTGTAGAAATGCTCTCCAACTATTTCAATCTTAAAATCCCCCCAGAGTTTTAGGGTTTAAGTAATTGGTTCACTCTGGTGGAGACTGTGTTGGTGCCAACTGGCAGAAGAGAAGAAGTTTCTCTGAACTATTATCTCTGCACTCTGTGCAAGTCCTCACATGTGTCTTATCGATCTGGTGATCTCTGAGCTCCTTCAGTGTGATAATTGGCCTCTCTGTGGCTTCTCTCACAAACATCTTTGTTCATGCAGAGTTGTAGAGGATTTGGGTTTATAACATCTACTTCCTCATAATTGAACCAACAGTGCCAGATGGGACCTTCAAAGACAATTTATGGCTTTGTTTTATTTTTTTTTGGAATGGCCTTTAGTGTTTTTTTTTCACAGGTAGAGGCAATTATAAGTCAATGTTGTCCTTGTGTTTGTACCATGTATTTTGAGACCTGCTAATATGATGGCACTCTTGGAGTACCATGAACATTATATTTATGTATATGTATTACTAGTGACAATTAATTGACTTTAGTTTTAAGGTCATTAGACTTAAAATTTCTTATTTTCAACTAAGAATAACACATGGTTATGTATGTTTTCCAGTATGCCTAGTTAAATATGAGCTGTCTTCCTTCTCTCCTAAGGATTCACATACTTCTACAAGGGGAAGGAGTATTGGAAGTTCAACAACCAGCGGCTGAGAGTGGAGACAGGCTACCCAAGGTCTATCCTGCGTGATTTTATGGGCTGCGACAGCTTAACCACTGACCCTGACTGGGATTGGATCCCCCCACAGGAAGAGGAACCTCCACAATATGACAATGATGACGTTGATATCGTACTCAAGCTAGAGAGCAGCGGTGGAGCAGAGAAAGCGGTGGCCATCGCCATCCCCTGTGTCCTGGCTCTGTGCATGATGGTGCTGCTTTACACCGTGTTCCGCTTCAAGAGGAAGGATACACAGCGCCACATACTGTACTGCAAGCGATCCATGCAGGAGTGGGTCTAAGATTTAAAGGTCCCACTCCTTCTGCTAAAACTATTTCCATCTTTAAAATCCCGTCAAATTTAAAAAATTGGCTTATATTGAGACACTGACTTTGTGTCAGTATTTGTGGGCAGAAACGAAGGACGATATAAATGAACAGCGTGCCAACTTCCTGTTCCCACTGCCAGCTTACGAAGATGGCAATGTGTTGTTTTTGTATGGTTTTGGAACTCTGTGTGGCTTTGGGCGGCCATTTTGGTTCCCAGAGTCATATGCGGGAGTAAACTGTTACTCTACAAACTTTTCAATTGATTTGAGAAATATATATCATCGGACTGCTGATCTAGATACTCCATAAGGTTTGAACTCACCTGTGTCACTCCGAAATACTTGCTTGTGTTGAAAAACTGTAACCCAAACCAAATATGCCCTTAGTGTCCAAAGAGGATTGCTTCATTCTCATGGGATATTCTGAGATGACTGGCTTATCGATCATTATTTGAGTTCCATTTGGCTGCATTCATCTGCAGAATATATGGGATCTGTCTGCATGGAAATCAGAAGGACCTTGACATATAACATCGGGGCTACATGCAATATTTCGTCGAATGCCTTAATCACATATTGAGTTTATTTTTCTGTGTGTTATTGTACATGTGCCTGTGTGAATGTGACCCCTTTCCATTACTTCCTTTGCTTATCACTGTTTTTTTTTTTTTTGGCACACTACTGACTGACAGAAACTTCCAGTAAGATTTAAAGTGCCACTGACTGTTTAAAAGTTTCATTTAAAATGTGTGTGTGGCTGCTGTCCACGTTCTGTACTGCTGCGTTTTTTTAAAGACTCCAAAGCTGCAACACAGAAAATTTGACTTTTGGTTAAGTGCTTCCAATCAAATCATAGGGAATTTATTTAACGAAAGATTGCAATTAAGCAGAAATACCTAATGAAACTTCAGTAAGAATCAATAGATTATCAACCATAAAAATAACATGAAAATGTTAAAGGTATATAAAAAACACTGATATTGGAAGTTTGCAATGCAATACGTAGACTAGATTTGCGTTTCCTGAACAAAATGCTTGTACTTTCAAGGAAGCTAGAGAATTGTGGTAAAGTTTAGGGTAAATTTGAGCTTTGAGCTTTGGTTTGGTGTATGAAGCTGCATTATCAGCGCCATCATGCGTCTTCTTTTGACAGTGTTGGAGAACCAACCCATAATATAAGATTGTCTTTGAGATGTAAAGCCAGTTTTGGCATGAAAGCTTAGCTTATGTGTATAGCTGAACGCATTGCCATATTCCATTCATTATTGCGCGTAAATACAAGTGATTGACACATGCACCCTAGTAAGTTTCACTACTGAGTTTCTAAACATGATGAATGAGCATCAAATACCACTCCGAAGCGCATATGCTCTCAAGTGGCCAAGACTGCAAGTGTGGGTATTGGGACAGGCCCAAGGTTAGAAAAATCTGACTGCATGCATACAGTATGCGCGTACTATGCTGATGAAATTTACGACATGTGCACTGTACACATACCCTAGTGTATGTATAACAATGGAAGTATACATTAAGCTTAACGATAATGTAGCCATGTTTAATTTGACACAAATCAATAAGACACAGTGGGCCATAAAATCACAGTCTGTTCAATGGGTTGTACCTCACTGTCAATCATTCAGCTGTCAAAACAGAGAAAATATTCCAAAACATTTCAAGTGGAAAGAGAACTTATTAAATTGTACCATCTATTACATGTTTATCTTTCACATCATTATTTTAAAATTTGGTTCAAATTAAATATACTTTTAATAATATAATATAATATAATATATATGCTAAGAACAGGCCAATCTGAATGCAGTCCCAAGCTGACCAATCCATATATATACAGTATATATACATTAAATAAATACATTGACAAAAAATTTTGTTCTGAGTTTAAATTATTTTATCACTGGTGAACGTGATTTCACCAAGTACAATATGTTCCTTGATCCTGGAAAAAAAAACAAAAAAACATTCCAATCAACCAATCAGAATTGAGGGATACGTTTCAGGAACTGTCAGTTTTAGGCTTACAACCAGGGTTAGGTGCTTGTACACCCTTGTTATTCAGCTATCATTTGCCTCTGATTTTAGGAATAAATTATGGTTAGGGTTAGGTTTAGGGGAAGTGATGGGGTTAGGTCTATGTTTTTGGACAGTAATGTTGATCCAGGATCAACAAAAGATGTTGATCCAGGCATGTCTTTCTTGGCGACCCATTTTCACTATAGTTGATAACTTGAGATGCAAGATGACACCAGTTGTGTTTGTATGAAATGAGAATGGATGTCTGCTGTGTGATACGAGAGACATGAAAGTAGTACCATTTTCAGTTAACCTGATGAGTGGTCTGATATACAGCATTGCCGTAAATGGTGAATATTAGGAAATATTTGATGCTTAATGCCATGATTTAACAGTCAGAAAAGAAGAACAAAAAGAGACGTTTTATTATAGTGCTGCATTGCAAACACCCAGTGTTTACCTAATAAAGTCCAATATTGAGGGTCATAAAAATATAAAAAAATAGCATTTGTTGCACAGCTAAAGGGAGCTATATTGAGCTATACTGCATACTGCAATCAGAGAAATAGCTTTCTGCTTATTTCTTTCCATGTAAAAATGTTTGTTAGCATGATCATCACTAAACACATCAAATATTGCCATCGAGTGTTTCTTGGAAGTGGAGTGATGTATATTGTCATATGCCTTGTTTTATCTTTCGTTTTATGAACTGATCTATAATGGACTATGGTGTTTCTCGCCATGCCATCAGCATCAGCCTTCCAGTTGCACAATCATGAGACGTGCACATGAATTTCCATGCGTGAACTGTTGTTTTCATTATTAACAGAAGAATATCTCAAGAATATGCCCCGTTCTACCTTTGAGTACTGGATGTGTATCTGAACATGCTGTATATATATCTCATGTAGTGTCTTTATTACGGATATGAAAGGCAAATTATGCAGTACATCAATAATAAGATATTATCAGATGTGGCGTGTGAATCATTCTTGTGAACTCTAATGGAGAAGTTAACAAAATGTACCAGGCAACCATAAGACATTAACATGTAATTTATCACTGAGATTCATGAAAGGTTGTTTGGATGATATAATAAAACAGTTATATATTAAATAATTTTGCTGACTCGTGAAAATATCGTTTCTGTAATATCACTTTATGTTGTAAGGGGAAACTTAATGGACCAGTAAGATCCCGGGGAAGGTAAGATATTTTTAATGTTTTTGAAAGAAGTCTCTTATTATTTCAATTTAAAATAACTGTTTATTTTTCTAATATATTTTGTAATGTCCTATATTACTTATGGCAAAGCTGAAATTTCAGTAGACATAACTCTAGTCTTCAGTGTCACATGATTCAGAAATCATTTTAATATGCTGATTTGGTGCTCAAGAAACACTTCTTACTATCAGTTTTGAAAACAGCTGTGCTATTTCTTTCAAAAAAGTTTGGCCCCAAACTTTTAAATAGGAGTCTATATACGAATATATACTTTTGAGTATGGTTTTTAAATTCATCCTGTTGCACTGCAATATTGTGCAGATACTACACTGCCTATTTATTTATTTATTTTATTTTTAAAGGCAGTGTAATATCTGCACAATACTGTAGTTCAACAGGGCAAATTCACTCATTCCAAAATAATAACTACCTACACTGATGGTTTATGTTCCTCCACCAATTTGTTTGCTTCACCCTGAAATTCAGTGACTGTAAAATAGGTCACTCATGCCTTCCATTTAGTGTGGAGTTCTATGCAAGTCTGTGGTAGAGAGCAGATTGTAGTTGCTGGGTCACTGCATCTCAGAAGGAATGAAAGCTTTGGGGTTTTGTGAACTCTGGAAAGAAAACCATTGGCACTGATGTGCTGGTTGTGGTGGTCACAATGCCAGAGTGGCCTGAATACAAGTTACACGGTAAAGAGTGGGAGAGTGACTCGACCCACCTGT
This sequence comes from Sinocyclocheilus grahami, assembly GCF_001515645.1. NCBI lineage: Eukaryota > Metazoa > Chordata > Actinopteri > Cypriniformes > Cyprinidae > Sinocyclocheilus > Sinocyclocheilus grahami. The sequence goes on along the minus strand of NW_015506256.1, from coordinate 221,955 downwards.
GGAGGGAGATGACACAAAGGTTCTAATATCAGTATAACTCTGAAATCAGAGAACAGCTAAATAATTTAATAAAAATCGAAACTGAATATGGGATTATACGATCCTGTCCTGCATCAGGACATCTTTTAAACTTTCCAGACTGGTATGTCCTTAAAAAACTGCTGAACTTCGTTTTGACTGTGTAAAGTTCTGTATTATATTCTACATAATGTACTTCATGAAAGACTTCCTCTAACTCGGTCTGAAGTTAAAGTGTGACATGAAGGTAACCGCATTATTGTTGTTTTTAAGACAGAAGTCAGAAGTCAGAAAGAGCTTTATTGCCAAGTATGTTTGCACATACAAGGAATTTGTTTTAGTATCACAAGCTTCCAGTACACAGAGACAACAACAACACAAAGCTAATAAAAATAAGATGTGAATAAAATACACATGCATAAATATAAATAAACCACAAAAAAAGAATAAATTGTATGTACAGGTGTGCTATAGATAGAATAGGAATATAATAAAATAAAATAAAAATACATTGTAGGGATGTACTAGGATTTAGGGTGATAAATAAGTATAAGGTTATTGCACATATTTTTATGCACAATGGGAGAACATTAACTGTTCATGAGGTAGATTGCCTGGTGAAAGAAACTGTTCTTGCGCCTGGCTGTCCATGGTATTCGGTGCTCTGTAACGCCGAGCAGATGGCAAAAGTTCAAAAAGTAGATGGCTTTGATGTGAGGGATCCAGAGTGATTTTCTGAGCCCTTTTCCTCAGTCTAGATGTATACAGTTCTTAGAGGGTAGGCAGGGGAGCACCAATAATCATTTCAGCAGTCCGAACCGTTCTCTGTAGTCTTCTGATGTCTGATTTTGTAGCTGAACCAAACCAGACATTTATTGAAATCACATCAAAATCAATAAGTGCACAGGACGGACTCAATGACAGCAGAGTATAACTGTTTCAGCAGCTCCTGTGGCTGGTTGAATTTCCTCAGATGGCGAAGGAAGTACAACCTTTGTGGGCCTTTTTAACAATGGAGTCGATGTGAGTGTCCCACTTCAGGTTCTGAGAGATGGTGGTTCCCAGGAATCTGAATGACTCCACTGCAGCCACAGTGCTGTTCATGATGGTGAGTGGGGGGAGTGCAGGGGGGTTCCTCCTGAAGTCCACGGTCATAGCCACAGTTTTGAGTGAGTTCAGCTCCAGGTTGTTGTGACTGCACCAGACAGCCAGCTCTTTAACCTCCTGTCTGTAAGCAGACTCATCTCCGTCCTGGATGAGACTGATGACTGTAGTGTCATCTGCAAACTTCAGGAGCTTGACAGAGGGGTCTTTAGAGGTGCAGTCGTTGGTGTATGAGAAGAGCAGTGGGGAGAGGACGCAACCCTGAGGGACGCCAGTGCTGGTGGTGCGGCTGCTGGATGTGAATTTACCAATTCTCACTAGCTGCTGCCTATCTGTCAGAAAGCTGTTGATCCATTGACAGATAGAGCTGGAAGCAGAGAGCTGGGTTAGTTCGGTCTGGAGGAGTGTTGGGATGATGGTGTTGAAAGCAGAGCTAAAGTCCACAAACAGGATCATCCCATAAGTCCCTGTTTTGTCCAGATGTTGCAGGATGAAGTGCAGTCCCATGTTGACTGCATCATCCACGGACCTGTTTTCTCGGTAAGTAAACTGCAGGGGGTCAAATAAGGGTCCAGTAATGTCTTTCAGATAAGCCAGCACCAACCTCTCTAATGTCTTCATGACCACAGACGTTAGAGCCACAGGTCTGTAGCCATTAAGTCCTGTTATCTTGGGTTTGAAGCAGGCAGGGGCTTCGCACAGCTCCAGTGATCATTTGAAGATCTGTGAGAAGATGGGGCCAGCTGGTCAGCACAGGTTTTCAGACATGCAGGTGTCACACCATCTGGGCCTGCTGCTTTTTTTCTCTTGTTCTTTCTGAAGACCTGGCGCACATCATCTTCACTGATCTGAAACGTAGGAGTGGGGGAGAGGGGGGTTGCAGGAGGTGTTGATAGCTGTGTAGAGAGATGTTCAGAGCGGGTGTGGGCTGCTAGACTGAGAGTTTCAAATCTACAGTAAAACTCATTCAGGTCTTCAGCAAGTTGTTGATTGGTCTCAGTGCTGGGGGATGGTGTCTTGTAGTTGGTGATGTCTTTCAGGCCTTTCCACACTGATGCAGGGTCGTTGGCAGAAAACTGGTGTTCTAGCTTTTTAGTGTAGTTCCTCTTGGCCACTCTAATCTCCTTATTCAGTGTGTTTCTGGCCTGATTGTACAAGACTCTGTCCCCCCTTTTGTAGGTGTCCTCTTTGGCCTGAAGAAGATGACAAGGTTGTGCTGTAAACCATGGCTTATCATTGTTGAATGTTAAATTAGTCCTGGTAGGGATGCACATGTCTTCACAGAAACTGATATATGATGTTAAACATGCCGTGAGCTCATCCAGATTGTTGGTGGCAGCTTCAAAAACACTCCAATCAGTGCAGTCGAAACAGGCTTGAAATACCCGCTCTGTTTCGTTGGTCCATATCTTTACAGACTTTACTACAGGTTTAGCAGATTTAAGTTTTTGCCTGTGAAGTCCCCAAGAATGATTAAAACAGAGTTTGTGCGCTTGCGGTGGAATGTAAACACTCACGAGAATGAACGAGTGAAACTCCCCCGGTGAATAGAACGGCTTACTGTACAGTTAATGAAAAGCCCTTCTAGATCAGAACAGCACATCTTCTTTAACACTGTTACATCTGTACACCACCTTTCATTGATGTAGAAGCATGTCCCGCCGCCACGCAATTTCCCCATTGATTCTACATCATGGTCCGCTCTGAACTGCTGGAAGCTAACGGATTTAATTACATTTTTTATTGTCAGATTATAGTACAGCATGTATCAATGAATGGCACAGTTTTAACTGTCATGGTGTGTGCATGAATGAGTTTGAAATACCTGGCATGCTGATTATTCCGATCACTTTTAATGGCCACTTTTTGCATTTAAACTGGCTTATTCTCACTGTTGACATTGAAAATGAAGCACATGTTTTTTTCACGGTTTATTTCTTGACTGCCGTTTTGACATTGTGTTTTTGTTATAATATCATTACATGTTATATAATATACATCGTTAATTTTGGTGATTCTCTTTAATCTATTTGCCCTGATTTGATCAATTTTCCTTGGAAATTAACCCCTTAACTGTCATCCCCATTTTTGAAAATTCACAAGAAAGTGCATTATCCAAACTTAAATTATTATAATTCATGAATGCTTTTGAATACAGACCTAAGGTTGGTCTCTTTTTAAAGAAGACCATTAGCAGATTATTACAGAAGTGAAATAATTTAATAAAATTAAAGTATTAAAAAGTTATAGAAGTTTAAATTTACTGTAAAGAAAATGTATTGTACTATTTTTATTTTATATAAAATAAATATTTTAAAAAATAGTTAAAAATACAAAATTGCTATAAAATTAAAGCCATATGTCTACATTGTCAGGATTATGGACCTGTTTTGCCCCTGTTTCTGTTTCAGTGTTCCCTTATTTGGTCATGTTCCTGTTCTCGTTGTCTCATTATTAGTTGATTCCCTGCACCTGTCTGTCCCTCATTAAGTTTAGTATAAATGTGTAGTCTGCCTCATGTTTCCTTGTCGGGTCTTGAATGTCTTCCTTGTGCTCTGTGTCTCCCTGTTGGATTATTAAAGACTCTCGTTTTGTGAAATCCTAGTCTCCTCGTTCCTCCCGTAAGCAAAGTGTGACAGAAGACCTGACTGAAACAGTTACCTCTGTGTGTCTACCCTCCAGTTTTGTTTCCATTTTTTTTTCCTCAGTGTTTTGTTTCCATTGTGTTTTCCATGGATCCCATCTCCCGTCCGGAGTACCTCCTCCTCCTGCTATAGCAGGGGGAGAGATCGCTCGAGGGCCATACTAGACTGTTCCTGGTCCTCGCTGCTCTAACCAGCTACCCGGACGATGAGCTCTGTTTAAACATCTCGTGCAGAGCACTGTCGTCTGAAGATGGTCCTCGAGCGAATTTCGCCGCCTTTGTGGAGTGGACACTGGTGAGACCCGGATCACCGATCACCGTCTGTCCCGAGGGGGATCTCACGAGTGCCACTCCGGACCCAGTGCCCAGCCCACCATCTCCCCACTGCGCAGAGCGCATGCCTGAGCCCACCGCTGACAGACAGCCGGACCCCGCTGCGACCGACGAGCCATCGCCACACGAAGCGACAGAGCTGAGGATCGCCATGGAGACAGAGTTGCTGACGATGTCAGTCAAGGTGTGTGAGCCGGCAACTATGCCTGTCACGAGGGAGAAAGCCGCGGACGGTGTGAGCGCGGAGAGGAGCTCCGGCCCCTGCACCGCGGCTGAGGGTGAGCTGTGAATGGCGCGGCGAATGTGCCACACCAAAGAGGAGAGGGCTCCCGTTCCTGAGTTCTGGCCTGAAAGCCCAGAGGCTCACAAATGGAGTCTGTGGCCATGACTCCTCCCTCCGTCGGCTCCACCGTGGGTCGCCGTTTTGGCTGTGGCCTGGGTCCTGCTGTACTCCTCCTGCTCCGGGCCCCTCCTGTCTCCTCCCTGGCTCCTCCCTCTTTCGTTGCCTCCCTGGTCTCTGTCTGCCAGCCCCCTCCCGGGTGTCCGTCCTCCTCCAGAGCCGCCTCCTTAGTTCCCACCCGTTCCCCCCTTCTGGTGCGAGGACTCCTTCCTTGTGCTCTGTGGCTTCCTGTTGGATTATTAAAGACTCTCGTTTTGTGAAGTCTCCTCGTTCCTCCTGTAAGCAAAGCATGACATAAGTTGTGTTCCACATTTGAAGTTGATGAAAAAAATTTAGGTTCATATGCAATTTTGTTTAGGCATTATACCAAAAACAGCCACCGGGTGCCTTCAAACTCCATTGACATTTTTTTTTTTGATGCACTTCTGTCACAAATCTATCACTTTCTCTCTCAATATTATGTTTATCAGATCTCATTCTGCATGTTCTACAACAGCGTGCTTGTAGCCCAGATCTGTCTCCTATTGAAAATGTATGACCAATCATGAAAAGGAGAATCACACAACTTTCAAAGGAAAGATTGCTATCAAATTGCACACCTAGGTTCCTAACTGATGACGAAGAATTGACGGCACAGCCGTCAAGTGTTAGACAGTACATGCAGAGGTTTTTGGTCTGATAATTAACATCTGGTTTTTTTCATAATTTATCAGTAGGAAATTATTAGTCATCAAGTTTTTATCAAGTGTTAGACAGTACATGCAGAGGTTTTTGGTCTGATAATTAACATCTGTTTTTTTCATAATTTATCAGTAGGAAATTATTAGTCATCAAGTTTTTATATATATCTGCTATGCATTCTGGTTAGTTTTGCGAATTGGTATATTTCATCGGGCTGTGAAAAAAGATCCACTTCCACGAATAGAGAAATGCAACCACGATCGGATGATAAGAGCAGGTAATTTGTAACTCTAATGAGAGCAGTCTCAGTACTATGATACGGTCTAAATCCTGACTGGAAATCCTCACACCATGTTTCTCTAAGAAAGAGCATAGTTGTGCGGAGACTACCTTTTATGGTATCTTTGACAGAAGAGGGAGATTTGAGATCGGTCTGTAATTAACTATGTTTTACTTTTATTTATTTATTTAGTTATTTCAGTACTTCAACATACAAAATGGAAATTAAATTATATTTAAAAGCTTTTAGCTTTTAGTTTTAATTACTTTTTCTTATTTGTATGTTTGAATTGTTTTTAGCTTTATTTTTTTTGCTTTCATTTAAATGTTTTAGTTTTGAAATGTTGTTGTATGCATTTGTCATTTTTATTTAATTTCTTTTATTTTCTTAAATGTGTGTGTATATATATAGTATTTATAGAGTTTTAGCTTTTAGTTTTAATTACTTTTTCTTATTTGTAAGTCGCTTTGGATAAAAGCATCTGCTAAATGACTAAAAGTAAAGTAAGTAACTAATTCTCCAGGATCAAGTTGTGTTTTTTTTAGTGAGAGGCTTAATAACAGCCAGTTTGAAGGTTTTTGGGACATATCCTAATGGCAATGATGAATGAATATTCAGAAGAGGATCTATGACTTCCGGAAGCACCTCTTTTAGTAGCTTCGATGGTATAGGATCTAACATACATGTTGTTGGTTTAAATGATTTAACAAGTTTATACAATTCTTCCTGTCCTATAGCAGAGAATGAGAGGAATTGTTCCTCAGGGGATCTATAGTGCACTGTCTGATGCGATACTGCAGCTGACGGCTGCATGGTTATAAGTTTATCTGTAATAGTATCGATTTTGGAAGTAAAGAAGTTCATAAATTGATTACTGCTGTGCTGTTGGCAAATTTCTGCACCTGCTGATGCTTTATTTTTTTGTTAATTTAGCCACTGTATTGAATACATACCTGGGGTTGTGTTTGTGTTCTTCTAAAAGAGATGAAAAGTAAGCAGATCTAGCAGTTTTTAAGGCTTTTCTGTAAGTAGAAGTATTTTCCCTCCATGCAATACAAAATACCTCTAGTTTTGTTTTCTTCCAGCTGCACTCCATTTTACGGGCTGCTCTCTTTAGGGTGCGAGTGTGCTCGTTATACCATGGTGTCGGACTGTTTTCCTTAATCTTCTTTAAGCGTAAAGGAGCGACCGTGTCTAAAGTGCAAGAAAAGAGGGAGTCAATAGTTTCTGATACACCATCAAGTTTTTCTGAGCTATTGGATATGCTGTGGAATTGAGACAAATCAGGAAGATTAATTACAAAGCAGTCTTTTGTAGAAGTGATGGTTCTACCATATTTGTAACAAGGAGTTGAATTTGCAGCTTTAGCTATATGGAGTATACACAAGACTAGATAATGATCTGAGATATCATCGCTCTGCTGCAGAATTTCAATGCCATCGACATCAATTCCATGTGGTAGTATTAAATCTAAAGTATGATTATGACAATGAGTAGGTCCTGACACGTGTTGTCTGACCCCAATAGAGTTTAGAATGTCTATAAATGCCAATCCCAATGCATCTTTACGAAGTCGTGGCCTAATGGTTAGAGAGTCGGACTTGTAACCCAAAGGTTGTGGGTTCAAGTCTCGTACCGGCAGGGATTGTAGGTGGGGGGAGTGAATGTACAGTGCTTTCTCCCACCTTCAAAACCACGACTGAGGTGCCCTTGAGCAAGGCACCGAATGCCCATCTACTCCCAAGGTGCTGCAGCATAAATGGCTGCAAACTGCTCCGGGTGTGTGTGCACTTTGGATGGGTTAAATGCAGAGCACTAATTCCAAGTATGGGTCGCCACATGTCACGTCACTTTTTTTAAAATCTTTTTCATTATCTACATGGATATTAAAATTGTCAGAGAGTCGGACTTCTAACCCAAAGGTTGTGGGTTCAAGTCTCGTACCGGCAGGGATTGTAGGTGGGGGGAGTGAATGTACAGTGCTTTCTCCCACCTTCAAAACCACGACTGAGGTGCCTCTTGAGCAAGGCACCGAACGCCCATCTACTCCCAGGGTGCCGCAGCATAAATGGCTGCAAACTGCTCCGGGTGTGTGTGCACTTTGGATGGGTTAAATGCAGAGCACTAATTCCGAGTATGGGTCGCCACATGTCACTTCACTTTTTTAAATCTTTTTCATTATCTACATGGATATTAAAATTGTCAACAATTAAGACTTTATCTGCAGCCAGCACTAACTCTGCAAAATCAGCAAATTCTTTGATAAAGTCTGTATGGTGCCCTGGTGGCCTGTATACGGGACAGAGAGCTCGCTGCCGCGCTCCTGGGTCGAGGAGGGGTGGCTGCCGTCCGAGAGGGAGCGGAGTCATCGGCCCCGTTCGCCAGGAGGCCGGAGCCTGCTGCCATCCGCCATGATTGGGGAGGAGCAGGGAACGGGGGACTCGCTGCCGGCTGCCCTCAATAGAAGGAGCCATCGCCGTCCACCAGGAGGCGGAGGAGCAGTGGGCCGTTCACCAACGATGTCCAGTGTGACGAGTGGGGGTGGGGCCAAGAGCCGGTGGAGTAATTGATAATGAGCGACACCTGCACCACTCACCGGTCTCGAGTCCCACGGAGGAGCTCCGGAAGGCGGTTCCCGCCTCCTTCTTCCCGAACTACGAACTTTGTTACAGTCACAAGGAATTTATCATCAACACTTATGTTATATAAAGCACCATTATTCAAACAAATTATACTTGAAACCAGAGCTCAGAGAAATACTGAAAATATTGCTATAAATTGTAGCAACACCTCCCCCTTTACCTTTTGGCTCATGTTTATAACAGTAATCTTGGGGGGTTGATTCATTTAAAATAATGTAATCATCTGGTTTTAGCCAGGTTTCTGTCAAACAGAGCACATCTAAGTTATGATCTGTGATCACATCATTTACAAAAAGCGCTTTTTGTAAGAAGGGATCTAATATTCATTAAGCAAAGCTTTATCATTTGTTTATCTGTATTATATCTGTTTTTTAATACTCTTAAATTTGTTTGGACGTTTTTTGTATTTGCTAGTTCGGGGAACAGACACAGTCTCTATAGTGTGAAATCTTTGTGAAAGAGTCTCTATGTGCTGAGAAAATTCTGTGATGTGAAGTGGCTAGCAGACGGTCGGTTTAGCCAGTCTGTCTGCTTCCTGACCTGGGCCCCAGTTAGTCAAGTACAAACTCTATGTGCCATATTTCTAAAGAGAAGAGCGGCACCACCCCAGGAGGGATGAAGACCACCTCTTTTCAACAGGCCAGGTCTGCCCCAAAAACATTTGCTTTGATTTGATCAAAAGCATTTGATTGGACAGAAAGTCCAGGGTGATGTCATCAAAACTGTTGATTCATATTGGCGGACGTTAGGCACAGTAAGTTTTGAATGCTTCTTAATGCAAATTTTTCATTGTTTTGGAGTGCACTAGCTTATAGATAACCTTAGGCTAACATACTCAAAAAACTTCCATTTTGATTTCATGGGGATTTTAATTTTTCTTCAGGTGGGTGGCATTCCTCATGAATATGCTGGTATGTGTCATCCAATAGTGTTTACAATGCCTCTGGCGGTCAGTAGAAATGAAACAAAACACTAGTTATGCATGTAACTGTGGTTCTGTGAAAGCTGCCAAGCGAAAGGCTATATAATCCATATATAAAGGCTCAAAAGGTTCACTAAAAAGCTGTCACTCATTTCAGTGCATCACAATCCAAGTACATTTATAATGAAGCTATCCATACACTGCACAATACATTTCTTTTTTAAATAGATGTCTTTAGGCACATTTTTAGTTTATCTGTAATGATTTAAACCTATATGGTGGACCTTTTCTCAGAACTGAACTGTCTTAGATATTTTTGCAATTATCTTTAACCAATTGGTCTCAAGATGACTGGATGTAGCTCCCCTCAAGTTCACGCAAGACATTTTGCACAAATCAGATACTGTACATCTATTCTTTTAAACAAACTTTTACTTAAAAATGTGCTTGTAGTGAATTAGACCCACTCTTTGTTTTGCCAACATCGATCTTGTTGACAGTTGTTTGAACGAAAGTGTAGAAGTTGACAAGAGTACCTTCATAGCATAGAATAAAAATTTAATAAAATTAAAAATACTGTCAATCTTCTCCTTGTGGCTAGAAGGTCTTTGACTTTGTTGAAGAGGCTTATCAATGCTGCAACAACTACAAAGACGAAAAATAAGGTTTTTTTTTTCTTAAACATAAATATTTGCAAGATCATTTTAAAATAACCTAATAAGATCACAGAATCACACCAGATCAATAATGTCAATAATCAATAATTCCACTGTTTGCAGTTACTGAGTAGAACCAACAGATGACACCATTCTACCATTTTCTGTCCCATTTTTACTGCACGATCATTTACGTTTGGCATTAAAAATAAAAAACTAAATAGATTAAACATAAAATTACAATAAGTATTAATGCCCTTTGAAACATTTAAATTATCTATCTTCTCTAATTCTCATGTTTATTTGATTGTATCCCACCTGTTTTCAGCTGGTGAAGCAAAACATAATTTATTTGCATATCACCAAATGTTACAAAAGTAAATATCTTAATATAAAAGCATATATCAGAAGTAGTTCCCTGAGTATTTGTTCCAGCCCTTTTTGTTCATAAAACTTGAACTGGAAAATGCAGAACAACTCTGGATTTGCCCAAAGCCTTTCTTCAAATTTGAGAGTTGCAGAGATTTGAGAAACAGTGCATGAGATAACAGTTGTACATGCATTTCATAAATAGGTACTAGATGAAAGCTTTTGTTGCATAAACGTCAAATTACATCCCAGCTGGAGTTTGCATGCGAGAGATTCCATAATTTGGAGGAAAATTCTGCTGTTTGATAGGACCAAAGTGGAACTTGAAACTGAGCCTCTCAGAGCATCTTGTGTGTATGCAGATTGCAGTATAATAGTATAATTGTAGTAAAGTACTGTATTAACATTTACACTATCATTCAGGTTTCTTCACATGTATTTATGTATAAATATGCACTGTTCCAATGTTTGGGGTTGGTGAGATTGGTAAGAAAGCTGTCTCATGCTCACCAAAGTTGCATTAACGATCCCAAAAAAACCAAAACAGTAATACTGTGAAATATTATTACAATTTAGAATAAAGGTTTTCTATTTTAATATATTTTAAAATGTAATTTATTCATTTGATAGCAAATTCTCCGCAGCCATTACTCCAGTCTTCAGTGTCACACGGACCTTCAGAAATCATACTAATATGCTACTTTGGTGCTCAATAAACATTTCTTATTTTTTATCGCAGTTGGAAACAGTTGTTCTGCTTCATATTTATGAGCAAACAGTGATATTTTGTTTGTTTGTTTTGTGATACACTCTTTAATAAATAGCAAGTTCAAAAGAACAGCATTTATTTGAAATTGAAATATTTTGTAACATTATACTCTAAATGTCTACTGACACTGTGGACCACTGTAATGTATCCTTAAAAATATATGAAATTATAAAAATAAATAAATAAATAAATACAATTAATTAATTAAAATCCTACTGTCCCCAAATTTTTGAATGGTAAAGTACAACACAATGGATCCTTTATGGTCTAAATAACAACTACAAGCAAATTATACAGGTATTGTGCATTGGGACTCTCATCCACAACGATTTACAAAAAAGTGCTTTAGCTTCACATGAAAGACAAATATTGCATTGCAAGCATTTAAATCAGAACGTTAATTCCAGAGAAATGTACAAACATACAAAAAAAAAGTAGGCTACTAGAAAACCAACCCAGCATTTAGAGGTGAGTCTTGGGACTGTCCCTAAACACTTGGAGCCAATATCATAAAAACTGAACGGAAAATGTACCTCATGTAACTCTTAAACAAGATGTCTTCATGTGTTCACTCATCTTCATGTTGTTCAAAACTCATACGATGTTCTCTAAAGCATGATCTCTCCACTGTTTTCCATATAATGGAAATAAACGAGGGCCAGGACTGTCATGCTCCAAAATAGAAGAACAGTAACACAAATGTCTCATAAAAAGGGTCCATTGATATAACTTGTGCACTGTATTACATGTCTTCCGAAACCATACAATATCTTTGTATGAGGAGCAGACTGAATTATTATTTTTTTTTTCAGTCACATTAAATTACATTTCTAGCTTTAATATAACCGGCTAGTTAAGATATTATATTTTTCAAAATATCTTTTTGTGTTCCACACAAGAAAATCAATCAGGTTTGGAATGACATGAGGCAGAGTAAACTGTCCCTTTAAGTTCTATATAGTTCTATATGATAGATATTAGTATGCATTTGATGTGGTTCGCCCATGAAATGCCTTCCAGGACAAACAATGAAAAATCAACAAAAGTACTACGAAGAAGTTAACAGCAGCACTGGAAATGTAGCTTTTGCCTGAGGCTGCGTGTTTTCAGTTTTGACTTTATATTTGATCAAAAGAATAAAACAAGTCATTGACATTTATCTCTCCAAAGACTCAAGATGTTAACATCTGTCATCAACACAGTGGGTGTTTTATTCTTCTGAGGTTTGAAATTGAGATGCAAAGCACCATTTCTCATCCCTCTCCTTCAAAGCCACGAGCCCACACTGAGAGAGCAGGGCTCTCCATGAATTAATCAGAGGTCTTGCTGGGAGATTGCGATGGCGAATGAGGTGCTTTCGGTTCTTTTTCATACTTCTTTGCTGTCACTCAGCTTTGCCTCCACAACATGCAGCGGAGTGAATTATCACATCAGCAGCAGTAATGAGCTGCACTTTTTGCTGCATGAAAACCCATCAGAAAGACTAACGGCAGTCAGGTGACTTCTAAAATGGTGAGTGACACACGTTCTGGTTAATATGCCTTCCTTATAGTATATCCACCTTTCTTTTGTTCATTCGAGTGGTAAAATTAATTCACACCCATGTTTATTGTAGTCAAAATTGATCAAACCACTAAAAATAACCATTAACCAATTGAATGATAAAGTCAACTGAACAACACAGTATGTACATAGAATTACAGTCAAGTTTTTGTTTGTGCAGTTAACTGTATGTGCTTTTGGTTACGGCATTGTGAGTGTTGCTGCAGTATGTGGTTGCTAAGGTGTTCTGACCCAATTCTCTAGTCCCCCCCAAAAAATGTTGAGACTCTCCATAGGTGTAATGGTTTTTATACTGTGCAAACTGTATTTTCTATCCCATTACCCTAAACCTACCCCTAAACCTACCCATCATAGAAACCTTTCTGCATTTTTAGATTTTCAAAAAGACCATTTAGTATATTTTTAAAGCCATTTGCTTTAATAGGACACAAGAAGTGTCCTCATAAACCATGTTCACAGTGTAGTGCATGTCAATGCTGTCATTATACACCTTTGTGTCTTTATAAACCATTTAAACCTACACAGACAAAACCAAGGTATTTTTATTAACAATAAATTAACAATGAATCAGTCAAATTTAAAATTAAAAGGGAACCGTATTTATAAAGTTTATTCAACTTCTTTTTTTCTCAGATAAGCTAGTGACAGTTGTAAAATGTTTCTTTGTTCCTAACTTTATTTTTTTTATTCACAATAAGCCATATTTCATTGTTCAGTTTTAGTGATTATTGTTTTTTTCTAAAGAATTATGCCTATACAATATTATACCATGGTCTGTCTGAATACTTGATTCTGATTGGCTGGCAGGTGTTAAAACTGTTTAACGCACAGGTCCAAGTCAGTTTAATCACCGTTCTATATTAATGCATTGCGCACACACACACACACACAATGAGGTTTTTGTTTTTGTGAATTGTGGGGACATGCGTAATGGTTTTTATACTGTACAAACTGTATTTTCTATTGCCGTACACCTAAACCTACCCCTTAAAGGAAACTTTCTGCATTTTTTGATTTTCTAAAAAACTAATTCTGAATGATTTAGAAGCCTTTTGAAATATGGGGACACTCAAAATGTCCTCATAAATCACCTTCTCGTTAATACCTATGTCATACCCATGTCATTATACAAATTTGTGTCCTCATAAATCACAAAAACGCGCACACACACACACACAGATCACTTGAACACAGAGTTCGGATATCGTGCTTCGCGCACACAGAAACAATCAGGAGCACAGAAACTTGTTGTCAATGATGCCCTGCGACGTTTATCAATCAAATAGCTTCGATACTGAATCACTACATAATATTTCTCAGGAACGAGTGGGTAAAATGTATGATTTTAGTTTAACTAAACTCACAGCTTCACTTCTTGTTAAGACAGACGCAGGTCATTCACACACGCAACTTTCACCCTACCCTCCAGATAGGCTATACATGTCGACACGAAACGCAAAGCAGACCGGGACCGCTTTACTTTCACACTGATTTCCCATGTAATTTATAATTTATGCTGTTCATGATTTGCATTTAGGTTGAATCGCATAGACCTACTTTTATGGTGTAAAGTTGCAGAGACTTTCCATCAACAGGTTTGGCACAAAAATGATGAATGTGATCATTATGATTAGGTTTATAGCAGGTATGAACAGTGATTAACACACACACACACACAAAAAAAAATCACATCTGCAGCGAACAACCATGAATTGTAAGTATACATGTAAAGCATTGTAGTGTAAGTCTGTTCAAGCATACACTGTAAATAGGTTGCTGTAAATTTTACAGTAACTTACTGGCAGCTGGATGCCAGTAATTTACTGTAAAAAGGTTTACAGTATTAGTACTGTACGTAAATTTTACAGTAACTTACTGGCAGCTGGATGCCAGTAATTTACTGTAAAAATGTTTACAGTATTAGTACTGTAATTGCATTTACAGTACAATAATGTCTTTACTGTATTTTATTTACAGTATTATTACTGTATTTTCTGTACAATACCCAGCCCCCCCACAATAACTCATGAGCTTTAGTTCTGATAATATTATTTTTTAATTGTTGAACATTTTCTTTTTAAAAGTACAAATTACAAATCTTGACCTCTCAGATGCACTAGCTTAAAAAAAGGGTATCCCCTGGGGACTTTGTATCATGAAAAAACATACACATACTGAAAAGCAAAAATTGGCAAGTACACTACCAGTCAGAAGTTTTTGAACAGCTCAGGATTCTTTGATGAATAGAAAGATCTAAAGAGCAGCATTTATCTGAAATAAAAAGCTTTTGTAACATTATACACTATACTATTAAAAAGCTTGGAGTCAGTATAATTTTTTTATTTGGGAAATAAATGATAGGAATTACTACTTTTATTTAGCAAGGATGCTTTAAAATTATAATTTGCACTTACAAACTGCATAAATAATACTACAGTGTTTCCCACAGACTTGCATTCTATTTGTGGCGGCATATATATATGCAAATTCATTCTCTGCCAGCAGGAGGCGCTGTTGGAGTGGTAGAGATCGAGATTTCCCCGGTAACGCTGTACACAAAGCAGCGCTCCGCTCACAAACACTGCTTTATCAGACATTACATGCAAGAAGAAATGAAAATGAGTTTACTTCAGAAATACAGTGATATAAAAACGCCCGCACCGGGTTTCGATTTTGAAACGTGCAGTGCTCGTGTTTATTCAACATGTGCTAGCATGTTCCTCTCAAAGTCAACCTGTTCTGTGAGTTAGTGGAGAACAGCAGCTAGAGGCTAATTTAGTGACATTAAAGTTAGTTAAGCTGATGGAAGCTCACCTGATGTTAGCACCGCTACGAGACAATCACAAGACTTCAATACACCTCCGATGCAGACGACATGACCACAAACTTGAAAATAAGATACAAAATATGTTATTAACAGTGGTGATTCTTCACTCAGTAGGTTGTTAGCTCGCTGTTTTATGTTAATGTTACGTCTGTCACTGAATTTAGGAACCGTCTCTAAAGTTACATATGACATTGTTACACGCTTTCTGACTTAAATAGCATTTGAAGAGAATTACCTTACTTGCGATAAAGAGGCAGAGTAGAGAAGATAACGTTAGTTAACTTCGGCTAAATTACATTATTAACTTACCAGTGATGTTATCATCGATACTATGGCATTCACAAGAAG